>NC_030441.2:13739621-13997121 GCF_001660625.3 Ictalurus punctatus | reverse complement strand
GACGAATCAGATTTAGAGCTTAATTTCCAAACAGGTATGAGTGAAAAGTTCACGATTCTACAAAATTTTTCACGTAAACGTTTGAAAGAATTCAACTTAGACTTCCATTGTAAGTGAGTTTGGAGTAAACAGCTTTTCAGTGCAGGTGAAATTCTTGACTGTGGTATTCAAGCATGTGCAACCTATACAGTGGCTAGAGATTAGACACAAAGGGGAGGAAAAGACAAGTAGAACGAGAGTGAGGACGAGTCGAGGCTTTTCAGCATCCTCAAGAGAGCACTCAGGCATAATGCTTCTCAGTCATTGTGCTCTCAAAGTGAGAGAGAAAAGTCACTCTTAGGACATGTCCTAATCCAGTTATCAGCGGTGAGAAGTGAAAAGGTACAACTTCTATCCAATGTTTCTATCCACAGTTACGATACAAAAAAAAAAAAAAAAAAAAAAAAGGTGAAGATTTGGATAAAGGCTGGATATTTGGATTGCGTTTGATTGAATTTCTACTTTTTAGTTAAACATCAGGTCTGGTCATGTTTATGAGTGTGTAAATATATTTAATACTGTTTTAAAGAACTCTGTCGACTAAATAGCTGGCGATCTACATTATTTCCCGAAAGAATTGATTACTCTTGGACATGTTTGAGTTGCTCTAATCATGTATAGTTAGTGTAAGATGCAATAAGTCATAAGCATTAGCCCTAGTATTAATATTTAAGACACAAAAGTGACCTAACATAATGGACCTAAACTTTGAATATTAGAAGTGATATGAAAAATTACATAGTTCCAAACTTTTTAGCATTTTTATATTCAGCTATTTTGATAATGACGTACACATTGCGCAGTTTTGTGCATCTGCTGGTATAGACCAATCACAGACCAGAGAAAGTCTGATAACAAAAGAGCCTTTATTGCACTGTAAAAACCTCAAAACTAACACATCTTTTTTTTTTTTTTTTGCTGAAAACATGTCTCTTGGATTTGTTGGAATTACATAATCAAAACCTTTGTAATTACTATAATCAAACATCATAAATACCATATACCACAAATACCATAGTCAAACATGGTAAAAACCTTTATTTTACCATTGAGACAAATTGAAATATATCACCAACCTGACCAAAAGGCTAATTCTTTGTTTGTACATCTATTCCTTGATGGGGTTCTAATTTCACATTATAAAATGATTAAATAAACATTTATTGAAGTATTCAACAACCTTATATTTCTGAGTAGACGTAATGACAGTTCGGCACATTCTTGGCATTCTCGTTCTCATGGAGTTTCTTCAGGAGCCAACCATGTTGAAGAATTTCACACATGCTGAGCATTTGGCTGCTTTTCTTATAAGTTCTGAATAAAAATTCCTGATTTGGAATTGACATTATTTTATTAATAAATGAAGACACATATGCATCAACTTCAATGTTAATATTTCTCTTCAGATGATTTATACACAGCTGTCTGGAATGTGAACTGGTACTAGATGGTATGTTCATGTCAGCTATTAACCTCCCAAGCCAGAAAAAAATGAGGGGGTTTTCATTTGTTATTAGCGACATCAGCAGATTTGACTGGGAAATTAAGACTGATTGTAAAATGGAGGGGCAAAGGACGATGGCTTCCTCTTTCAAGGTTTCCTCCTCACACCATCTTATGGAGTTTCTTTTCCCCCCATCACGGTCACATTTGGCTTGGTAAATATAAATCTAGAATTGTATTTCTGTACAACATGGCTCTATAACTTGCTATTTAACCCTGGTCAGACCAACAAACACACCCCCCCCCCGTCAAGCCACCCCAACTGGGACGCCCACGACATCCACCTTTTCCCAGGCAATCCGCTTCCGTCATTGCTGCCTTGTTCAAAACGGGTCTGAGAAGGTCGAAGGTCAGGGAACAATGCCTACAGACACAGGATTTACCAAGATGGACGACACGTGGCCCGGGGCGCTTTGTGGCGGTAGAGGCCCTCGTCCGCCAGGCATCTCCAGCTAACAGGTGATGGAGGAGAAGGACAAAAGAGTTTCACAGTTTTCAGAGCACCATTATCCACACATAACGCCTGTGTTAACAATCAATAATGCACGCTTAAGCCAAGCTGCTCACTGAGGCATCACACTCTCAGAGGAGCAACTCTTAAAATATACACACAAGGCGATGTTTTTACATATAATAATAGACATATATGTAAATAATGTGTGTACAGTAATAGGATATACAGTGATAGTTACAGTGACATAATCCAGTCAAATGCATTTGAAGCCCAGAGCTGCTAAAGGAGACAAATCAACAGTGACAATCCATATTCAACAGTGCCAATGCGGAACTAAGACAAGATCCGGCTCTTATGGCTAGTCACATGACTAATAGTGTTTAAACAATAATATGCAAAACCTATACATGGGAAACTGAGCCAGTAATTGAGGATAGATAACAGAAAACTACAAAAACCGCCTTTAACCTTGTTTTTAAATTACGACAGTCATTTCTATAAGTTAGTGTTATTGCATATGAACACTAACTGTAACATTAGTTAAGGGTTGTGGAAAAAATGAAAAGTATCATAAAGGTCGAACATTACAAAGCATCGGTGGAATGATAATATAACCTGTTATACGTGTAGTGACAGATGTAACCAGACAGGATTACTGTTAAACCTTACTATCTGCTTAATTAGCCCAATTAAAGAAGATTTTAAAAAGATTTATTTTTTTTTCATTCTGATCAGAAATAAGCAGTAGGAATTTCCATCATCCAGTTTTGTTTGGAACACTGCAAAAGCCCCAATCAATTGCCCAAACTATGGGTTTTTTTTTTTTTTTTTTTTTTAAAGAAAAACAGAACAAATCTAGATCCCTAACACATTGTTTCTGTATGAGAGCAGTTCCAAGTAGATTTTATTACAAAGGAAAGCACCCTAGACTATCTGAAGAATGCTTGAGGAGCTCCACAACTGGTCAAAACTGTGTTATTCATGGTGATGAATATTCAATGGGCCATTAAAGCATGAAATAATCACGGCTCCAGCATAATCAGGACATTATTATCCATTTTTTAAGCAAAAGTAGTGAGGTGAGATACAGTCAGGTGAGATATCACAGTTAAACATAAATCTGATGCTATAGTGGACACCCGCTCACCAAAACCAGACTGTTGAGGACTAGAAAAAGACCAGGTGATGTCTGTC
This sequence comes from Ictalurus punctatus, assembly GCF_001660625.3. Taxonomy (NCBI): domain Eukaryota; kingdom Metazoa; phylum Chordata; class Actinopteri; order Siluriformes; family Ictaluridae; genus Ictalurus; species Ictalurus punctatus. Next base: position 13,993,931 of record NC_030441.2, on the reverse strand, counting down.
CAATCTTCAAACTACACAGGTTCTGTGAGTTTCCTGTTCTTGGCTGACAGGAGTGAAATCTGATGTGGTCTTCTGCAGATTTTGTCTAATCCACCTCATAGTTTGATGTGTTCTGCATTTTGCTCACCAAGCAAAATGGTGAGCAAAATGAGGTTGTAGAGGTTGTAGAGTGCTTATTTGAGTGTCTGCTGGCGTCCTGTCAACTCAAACCAGTCTGGCCATTCTCTTCTCAGCTCTCTTATCAACAAGAACCTGCTGAACCACCCCTCACTGGATGTTTTTGTTTTTTTGCACTATTCCATATAAACTCAGAGATTGCTTCACTGCGTGAAATTCCCAGATCAGCACTTTCTGAAATACTCAAACCGGCCCATCTGGCACCAACAACCACTCCATTTTAAAGGTCACAGAGCTCGCAATTTTTGAGGAGGAAACCCAATTTTGATATTTATCAAAATGACCTGAAGCTCTTGACCTATATCTGCAAGATTTTACGCATTGCACTGCTGCCGTATGATCGGCCGATTATATAACGTGCAGGTGTTCCTATTAAAGTGGCCGTTACAGACCAAGACAGCCAGGGTGAGCACAGTAGTATCACATAAACATGCTTTAAGCGCTAGCTGTTTTTGATGTTTCACTATAACGAGTGTTAGAAACAAGGATGTGTCTGTGTGGGTGTTTACTGCTCATATTGTTAAAGATCAAAGCGGCATCCCAAGAGGAAGTCCATAATCATGCTTTCATTGTTTCACTGTTTGCTTTAAGACATGTTTGCGTATAAATAGTATTTTCAACCATCAGTCCGGCAGAACGCAGAACAGCATTAAAGATAAATAACAGAAGAGAACAGAAAGGAAACATAAAATGTACGAGATCACAAGAGACAACAAAGAAACATGAACAAATCGTTAATAAATCGTATCTCGTACGGAAAGTTTGGAAGGTTAAGTTCGGGGTTACGGGTAAAGTTCGGAATAATGGGAAAAATTTGGAACTTAGGAAATCTGGAAATTGTCCAAAATTTGATATTTTCTATGATGCACCAAATAAGTAAAAATACTGAAAGAAACATCGTGATTGCACTCGTTCATGTCAAAAGGTGCTAAACGGATAGTTTAAGGACGCAAGCATTTGTCAATGGCGTGGCACTTAAAACATACCCCGGCTGTCGAAAGTTTTTGAACACATTTCTCACAATTGCTTAGTTTAGCCGCTGAATTATACGCCATCAAATCACAAATTCCTTTGTATTTATGGACGTCTTCATTGTCCACTCTCCCGATTATAGAGTGCACTTGTTTGGTAAAGCAGTTGCTGTAATTCGTCTTCGACAGTGTAGATGTCATGTGCTACAACTTCCTAAATCAAGGGATCCAGATCAGCACTTTCCCTGTCTACAATTTTTTTTTTCCCCTCAATAAAACACAAACATTTTACAAAATTTCAAGATTTTGAATCCATTTCTTGAAGTTCAACAAAAATGTTCAAAAACCTTTGACTGGTGGTGTATCAGTGTACCTTTAGTTAAATAAACATTATCATTATGCAAAAAAAAGTCCTCCATCAATGTTCAAACTGTCTTTAATATATTTAGCGAACGAAATTTTATATTAGTTGGACTTTTCGACATGCTTGAAATCCAGAAACGCCCAGTTAAGTGTGTGTGTGTGTGTGTGTGTGTGTGTTATCCAACTTCTAAGAGGGTTTAAATGAAGTCCTCCGTGGCCTCTTGTTCTTTTGTTCCTTTTGTGCGGAAAGAAGAAGCCGTGGCCTCCTCAATGGAGCTCAAATCCCATCAGCCACGCTCCCCACCAGGCCACCGAGTCAATCAGAGCCCGCTCACTCACACTCGGTCCGTAATTAAAGGGATAGTTTCAGCAAGTACGCCAGCCTAACGATGAATGATAGTCAAGAATGAAGGCAAACTGGGATTCCCGCTGATATTTTAGTGCTGGTATTCGGTGCATTTAGGATCATGGAGGAAATGTCAGGAAGCCATTATTCTGGCGAGTTCCAGATTAGCAGTATGAAATTCACTGTAAAATTTCCACATCATCCACAGCTTTAACTATCGGGTTACAACTTGTACATTTCCAGATTGGTGGTAAACGCCTTAGTACACGACAACAGCAATGACAGTATACAAGTACTGAAAAACTGCTCAGATATTCTAGGAAAATACACCGAGTACTTTCCTACAACAGAATGCCCTGAAGTGCTTCGTTCCTCTTCTACCACAACACAAGTTACACATCTTTCTTTTTTTTTAAAGAACGGAATGGCGTATTTTTCATACACTTTATAATTAGATTTAATGTCGAGGAAAATCTTTGAAATTAGTTATCACTTAAACGGTCTTTCTCTCACCAGACTCTTCCCCATTATTGTTGTCGTATTGTTGTTAGGACCGTCATTCGGATCACATCTCGGAAAATCACTTCATAACCTACACCGTAAACAAATCCTGTAGCTTTTAAAGTTCATTCCTGGCAAGCTACAAATCGAAAACTTAAACCAATTAAACATAGCAGATTTTCCCTTTTGCAATTCAACATGAAATATTCGAAAAACCTAAATGAAAATGAACAGCTTAAAATCTCTATCGATATGCCTTTTCATACGAATTTGTCTTTTAAACCCATAAACCTTCAGCCTTCCTATTTTAGAACACTATATTTACTAATCTAATCCGAGGACCAAAAAAAAAAAATTCAGCCCAATGAAACTGTGAAGCCGACATCCCTACTGACGAAATAAACATTTATAAACTACCAAGAACCCTCAGTTGAACTAAAGTGAACAACCTTTTTTAAAAAAAAAAAAAAATTATTACTTTCTGAACACTTCACCTCACTTCATCTTGAAAATTATCTTCACGTCACATTTGAATCCAACTTGCACCGTCATACTATGTATACTAGCTATATCAAGTAATCCTTAATCTAGCTAAGATTAGATTAAGCATAGCTCTTTAGTAACGTACAATACGGTGACAAAGTAGTTTGTTTCATTATATTTTAATATCCGGCATGCACAAGCAAGGCAAAAATGGTTAAAACACTAAACCCTACAGTTCTTCAGGAAAAGCTGATTTTAATGCAGGAAATGACTAAGGTGTGATAATATTACAGTAATATATTGCAGACCTGTAATATGGGCGGATCATACGGGATGTTCATATCTATAATACAGGATGTACACGTGTTTACACTGGATGTTTTTCGGATCCTAAATGACCACATTATAATCCAGAACGAGGTGATGGTGGTATGATCTCAGATCAGCAGTCTTACTCCAGCAGGCTCAATTCATATAAATCCCTAGCCTGTTATATCCAAAGAGTAATCAAAAGCAACTTATCTCAAGAGGAGTAGTTCGAGCTCCTCCACACCCTTCTGAAAGAGGGATCATTAGGCTGGATTATGCCGCGTCAGTTCTCAAAACGGGATTAAACCAGATTAATTAACTTCAGGAGTCTTAGTCCGGTCTAATCCCTCTAAAGGGCAAATCTGATCAACAGCAGTATGTTAGTTACAAGTCCTGCTCCTTGTTTAAGTGTTTTAAATGTTACACTACCGACAAGAGGAGAAGAAAGTCTTGAAATTGAAAGGTTTTTTTTTATTATTACAAGTCTTTCTTGTTAGCGGTTGACAAGTTGACCCGTCCCTAACAGATGTGGTGTGTCAGTCCCAATCAACATTAACCAACACATCCTCTTCATCAGTATATAACCGTTACCCAGCCTTCCCTATTGACACAGTGAGAAAGAACGACGGAGAGGAAGAAAGGAAAAAGAAAGAAAGCACCAATCTGAGGGAGGGACAAACACGTGTTTGGGAGGGGCCCATCGCCCATGAGGGGTCACTTTTTTTTCCAAGGGGCTTTGCTTTCTTTATTGACTCCAAGCAAGCCAAATAAGCAGATTGGCCGATCCGTTATGGACACGGGGGCATTGTGGGACAGGACAGGCTCGGACACAGAGCCGCCGCCATTCCCTGCCCCCACTGAGAGCGAGAGAAAGGGGACAAAGAGACCCCTGCTGGGGGAAATCTGACAGAACTGCCCCTAGAGACACAGAGGCATAACTGCCCCCTCTGCCCAGGTGAACGGGGGTGAAAGACGGAGAAAAAGATGGAGAGAGCGAGAGAGAACCTGGTCATATGGAAACTTAGATGGAGTGATGGATGTTTTGGGGAATCATGTTGGGAACAAAAGTTCCAGAAGACTGTGAGACTGGAAAAAAAAAAAAACGAGAGTGATTGTTGTGGGCAGAAGAGAGGAAAAAAGTGAGAGGAGGGAGGATATGCTCGTTCATCTTACCACACTTTCCGAACTCAGAAGAGGAGTAAACGAGATGTAGAACGGTTGCAGGTTACAGCATATGAACCTGAGATCATACACATTGCTCTCTTTATATGTTGTGACATCATGCATCCGCTGAGTCATGGAGGACCGTTACTTACACACACACACACACGAATCATGGTTGAGTGGAGTAACTGATTAATTTAGTGGGGGTTGAGTAAGCACTTGCACATACAAGTGAACGACTCTGCATAGGACACAAGCACCAGGCAGAGAGAGACAGGAAAGGGAGAGAGACGTGACAGAAATGAAAAGTGAAACCAACGAGCCTTTTCCCCAATGCACAAAGAACTGCAACTTTGCTTTTCCAAATATCAAAGTTTCTAAGAATATGTTTTTGGCTTCTCAAACTGACACCAAGACCACGTGGTACGGAATGATGAGGTTATTAATCTCTGGGGGTTGTAGCGTGATGACTACCGACAGGCATGGTTAGCAAAGCAACCAGAAATATATGCACATTTAAAAAGTTAAATTTTGGTAGTCACTACACTACTACCACTACTGAGCTATTGGTTGTTTTTTTAAAATGATTATTTTAAAGGCAGTTGAGATTCAAGTGACATCTCATAACGGTTCTTTGGCTCTGTTTGGCCAATATATAATGGCACCAATTCTAACTTAATCCATATAATCTCTGTTAGGTACTCTTGGTACCTGGTTAAGATGGATAACCTTAATCAGCACTAGTACTTAGTAACAGTATGGATTTCTTGGCGATGAAACCAATAACAAAATGTTGGGTCATGGATATTTATGGCATTGTCTAGAAAGGTGGACCTAATGGTACTTGGGGAGGGCCTGGCTGCATCGTTCACTGCATAGTGCCTCAACAACATACTACACCAAGTTGGTATTTTTAAAAGAATATTGTAAGAGACTATGTAGGGTGTCTGAAAAGTCAGGAACAAATGGGAATGTGTTCATCAAAATCTGCAAAAACATGATACAGCACCTGAGAAAACGCGTAGAGTATAACGGCAAACATGTAGAACATATGTTGTAAATAATAAATACAAGTTTAAGCATATTTATTTTTACTCTCATTGGTTCCTGATTTTTCAGACACCCTGTAGATTGTTGTTTGAAAATGAAGAAGCCAGGAAACAATGCAGAGACATCAATATGATCTCAGTAAATCAACTTTTGGTTGTACGTTTGAATACTTGGCCGATGTATTCTAACATTCTGAAGTTTTTTTTTTTGGTTGGTTAAAACCAAAACGACCAATCAGACAAAGCAACAAATTCTAACAATAACCCAGTCCTAAGTCAATAATGACATTACACACTGTTCATTCCTTTCATCTCGCAAATCGATGGATAATGAACTAAACCCCCCCCAAGAAAAGAGTGTCAAGCTCAACCTCTCAGCCTCTGAATTTCCACCACATGTACCAGATCAACTTCTCCAGGGACAGGAAACTTTGGCATCATCAAAAAACAGTATTTTGAGTAGGACTTGTGAGCGTTTTTTTTTTTTTTTTCCCCCTGGAGTCTCACCAAGAAATGTCACTGTGAGGTTAAAAGTGGAACTGTCTGGAATGAAAATGTTCATCTTCAAGGAATACTAATAGAGACCTCATGTACACCGGGTCCAGAAATTTGACAAACACCCCCGACCCTGCTGATTTGTGGTCAAAAGGGTGATTTTGATCGACCAAACCCAATATTACAATATGACCATACTGATTCAGAATGGTAAATGGTCTGTACATATATAGCGCTTTTATCCAAAGCGCTTTATATTGTCTCTCATTCACCCATTCACACACACACAGCAATGGTAGAAGAGCTGTCATGCAAGGCGCTAACTTGTCATCGGGAGCAACTTGGGGTTCAGTGTCTTCCCCGAGGACACTTCAGCACGTGAAGTCATGTGGGCCGGGAATCGAACCGCCAACCCTACGATTAGTGGACGACCCGCTCTACCACCTGAACCACAACCGCCTTACGAATGGTGCCTATGGGGCAAGTGAGTACATGGCAGGCTGGTCCTTTATCAGTGTGACGGGAAAGATTTCTGTCTGTGAGAGGGTCATGGTCAATGTCAGAGATAGGATTAGTGCAGTAACTGCACCTTCATTCTTAATCTAAACTTGGTTTATAGCAAACCAAAAGGGGGTCATTTGTAAACATCCACAGAAGGACATCTTCCAAGTATATATCTATATCTATCTATCTATATAGATGGATAGATAGATAGATAGCTGCATTGTGATGGCTACAAGTTTCTCTAGATGATCTCAGTAAAGAGGAAAAACAAGGTTGGGAAAAACAGGGGTGTTCACCAATCTTCCCTGCAAATGGCTGGTGTGGTTGCAGGTCTTCATACCAACCAAGCAAGAGCTACATTTGAAAATAACTAAAAGGCAGAGAGGAACTGCTTAAACTGCTGGTATCAGGCTCCTGATTGGTTGGAACAAAAACCTGCAGGCAGACTAGCCATTTGTGGATGAGCTTGGACAGCCCTGGGAGAAAGCTAGGCCCTGACATGTGACACTATTGGGGTGAACTTGTAGACCCCTGAATAGTTGTAATAAGCTCAAACACAGACAGACGGACATATTGATAAACTGTCTGTCAGTGTATCACCTGATGCGTCACTCTAGCTTGGTGTAAAATACATGACAAGCCACTTGAAGAGTTGACAGTGCACGCCCATTTTTTTGAGTAGTGTTCTCATTTAAAACTGACCCATTGTCTACTTTTATCCGATACACACTAATGCTAAATCAGATATTTGATTCCTTGCAAGTCTGATGCTGACTGAGGTCAGTTTCCCCCATCAGCTCACTATAGTCAGGGGCAATGGTAGCTGCATGGTTATACTTCTGTCCTGGTTACAAGAAGGTCCAAATCCCAGAACTACCACGCTAAGCCTCTTGAGGAATCACTTCAGCAAGACTTTAAATGCTCAACTGTTTACCTATGTGCTTAGGCAGAACCCAACTTAAGTATTTACTAGCTGCACAGTTGGATTAAAAGGTTTTGCTCAAGTGGTGCACACGGGTCTTATCGAACAGCTGCATGGTGACAGTTCTGCGCTATTCACCAGAAAGTCTCAGAACTATCAGAGAAATGTTGGAAGAGTCCCTCGAGGAACCACCTGAGCAAAACCCGTAACTTTTCCACTACAGTACATTCTTAAGTTGGATTCTGCCCGAGCATGTAGCTAAACAGATCAGGGTTAATGGTCTTGCTCTATTCCTCAAGGTTCCTCTTATTGAATAGTGGTTATGTTGGTAGTCCTGGTATTTGAACCTTCTGGAGACTAGCACAGAACTGTAACCACGGAGCAGAAGTGTAACATGCTTGGGTTGGATTCTGCGTCGGATGAATGCATCCCCCGAATGAATAAATCTGAATGCCATGAACTCAGCCCATGTGAACCAGAGCCCCTGACCCGACCGCCCTTGCTTGCTGGTGCTTCCGCTCAGGTCCTCCTCTATTGAGCCACACTTAAAGGAAATCTCTCACGCCTTTGATCCAATGAATAGTTTCTCACTCATTCAAGTGTGTGGGTATAAGAATCCCAGGCCAAACACAGTGCTAATAGGGAGGATTACGACATACACACACACACACACACACACACACACACACAAGTGACTCAGCCATTGAAAAAACCCCTTTCAGTATGAGTTTAGCTGAAGTTACACTCTCAGCTGATCTGAAATCAGCTTTACCAGCTACATAAGAATGCCAGATCACAGTAAAAAAAAAAAAAAAAATTGCTCCAGATGCTCATTTGTAGTGAATAGGAGTGTGTGGGGGTGTTGATGCCTGTCCTCCTCCTTCATTTCCCAGCAGCAGCTGACTCACACACACAATAGGATGAGTCTATACACTCAGGATGATGGCAGGATGATGGAGACGAAGAAAGCAACAGATACAATCCTCAAACACTGCGACATGAAAGACAATCTCGCAAATATGCCTTAGATTGTCATTTAAAGAAAGGTGAAAGTCTGCATTCAATTTAGTTTATTCTTTTCATTTTGAATTTTTTAAAATGGCATTTTTAACAACTACGTGAGCAGGAGATCTCCGACAAGGATGGTTCGAGTCACTTCATTTAATACTCATCGAATACACACACTGTCTCGGTGTTAGTTTATGAGTCATGTCCATAATGCTGCAATTCCTTCTGCTATTGTCGATATTAGGATGCTGAAGGAATGTCATTATTACGATCGACAGACAGACTTGCAGGGGATTATCAAAGGCTGGTTCCCATTTCATCCACACACAGGCCAAGCTGATTTAAGGGAAGCAGTAAAACTCGTTTTTTCCCCCCCTGTCTCTTTTATTTTTGAAAGGAAGGCCACACAACAAAAGAGTGAGTGAAGTTGCCATCTGGAACTTCAACAAGGAACACACACAAACACACACACACACACACACACACACACACACCACAAGCATGCTGTCAGCGTAGTGACTCACAGCTGAGGTGTTTAAAGGAGAATAATAAGGGTGGGTTTTTTTTTTTGCGCTGCAAGATCAGCAGTGTTCAACATGCCTGCTTGAAGAGATCATTAGAGCTCGTCTTCTGATCCTGCCAGTTCTTTAGGCTGTATAAGGTGAGGGAGGATTAAGAGTCGTTACTTCCGTGAGCACATACTGAATTTCCACACAAAAACGAATCAAGTACCACAATACGACTCAGAACATGAGCTTCATGAGCAGGACATCAGAGCTGGCCAATCTGTGCGATATTTATTGAAGACAGAACGTCAAACAGTGTGTCCTGACGTGATTAAAATCACGAACACAACTTATTGAAATCGAGGCACAAAGCAGTGTCGTTTCTCTACCAAATTTGTCATTTTCTGATACTGAAGCGTTTATTTAACTTTGGAGAACCCTTCAACACAGACAGTTGCTGCTTATCCGAGAAGTCCTGGTAGAACCAGTGTAGAAAGCTAAGAACTCTTAACTACTCCAACAGTATCCGTTAATACTGTTCAAGTCATCTAAATACGGACTTCAACCGCTATTTACGCTCGCCCCGGGTACACAACTTTAAGCTAGGGAAATGAATACTTTAAATGAATTTTGATTTATGAATGCTGTTTAAATGGTTAAAATCATGAGAATACTCTTGCTAGGCAACTGGGAATTATAGATGTGAAACAAATTACGTAAATCTTTGATGGGAATATTGTAAAGGTAGGATGATGGCGGAAATGAGACTAAACTATCAGGAATGTACTTTTTTTTTTCCTCAGATGTGTGGGAAAATTATTAAGAAAAGTTTCTACATGACTAAGATTACACTTTAACTACACGTGTACTTGCGTCTGCTGCTAACAGAGCACGCGTGTCACTACTCCGAGCGATCAGAACAGTGCATGGATGGCACGAGCGGACGGTCGACGCGGAATCTTGTAAACATGAAACATATTTATGAAATATTTATATACACAGAACACCATATATAGAATTTCATACATTTAGAAACAATTAATTTCTCAGCGTGTGTGTCTTGATCGACAGTATATTTGACTGTCACTTCTTAATGACGGTTCAATAGCTTTGCTTTACATGGAGAGGACTATGCCGTGTTTACCCCACTGAATTCACCAAAAAAAAAAAAAAAAAAAAAAAAAATCATAGACGGTGAAGCAAACTTTTTTACTTTCTAATAAAAAAAAATATGACAGACTTAATTGCTGTAATAACTAGACTACAGGTTGCAACATAAAATCACTATTAAATAAATGTTTAACTTGGGTTTCTACATAAAAATAGCAGTACATTTTTCTTCCAAAAACTAAAGCGAACGTCGGACTCGGCTGTAATTGTGAGCCAAGGCCCCAGAACCAAAGTGAAAATGGCGCCATCTATTGACAACACTAAAGCTTTTTATAATTGTAAAATGACCATAATACTGCTTCAAATTAAATGTGGTGGTCAGTGTCAATAGCAAAACATATTACCAGTGATTTTTTTTTTTTCCTTCATTGTGTTCAACTGATATAAAAAGTGGTTCTACTACACGGTGAGGTTTTGTTCATGTTTACATACAGATTAAAATAAGTTCCACGATCTCCTAAAGCACATCAGGAAGTCTGAGTGACCACTGAAGAACTGGATGTTGTCTGATGCAGACATATAGTGCGTTTATTATTCCCATTTCCACTGATCATCCTGGATTCAAGCTGAACTGCTGACGTGATTCGATGCGATTTAGAACGACACAAAAACAAGCCATGAGATCAAAAGGTATTGCCCACAGACCTCCGATAGTGAAGTGAATCAAGAAACATGCAGCTTTGAAGGTTTTCAAGAATGGAAGAACCAGCTCTCTGAACTATCCAGCCAAACTGAGCAAATAAAGAAGGACTGTAGAATCGGAGGCGAACCTCTGAAGTCCTCTAGAAGTCTTGTGTTGGAGATGACTCCTCTAGCGCATCTGAACAGGACTGAAGCCAATCTGGAGTAAGAGGCACATGACCACCACTCTGTGAATAAGAAAAAAACATTCACCAAGATACACGCAAGATTGGACAGGCATGACATCTGGAGGAATCCAGTTATCGCTCGACAAACTGAGGACGTCCATCCGTATCAAGCATCATCATCGTGCTGTTCTTCAGCAGCAGAAACCAAAACATACTCAGGACCAAAAGAAAGGATAAAATTAGAGACATCACTGAGGAAAAACCTGCTCTAGAACACTCAGGACCTCAGTTTCAGGTGAAGGTTCAACTCCAACATGACACACAGCAGTGATGACGCAGCAGTGACTTCACAAGAATAAAAAAATAAAATAAAAAATAAAAAGTGTGAAAGACCTTAATAAACTCAGCGCTCACAACTGAGCCCAATTAACCATATCTGGAGAGACTGGTACAGCGACGCTCCCTGTCCAACCTTACAGCTTTTATAAACACAACAATATTTAAGGCTGTAATTAATGTTAATTATCCTTCAGCAAAAGGGTGGGAATTCATTTTTAATGCATTTACAAAATTTTATGAAAGCCTGTTTATGCTTTTTCATAAAAGTTGAATGCATCGTACAGAACTGCGGGTGAACTGGATTTAATTTATTTATTAGCTACATTGTCCTCACAGCTTCAGTGCAAAACAAAGCAAAGCAAAGCGAGACCTGGCTGATGGACACATCTACAACCAAGGACACAAACAACGATTCTTTCCGACTTTTACTTTAAAAGATACAGTGAACCATTGAAAAAGTCTGATTTTATTTGGGACAGGGAAATCCTTCTTTTTAATTTCCACTATCCGCCCCCGCCCCCCTTTTCAAATCTTATTACATTAAATCAATGAAGAAACCCCCCCGATCAGTGTAAATCAAACTATTATAACTTGCACATACACCTGCTTACATAGTGTGACTATGTACATGGTCCCGCTCCAAAAAAACAGTCCATACATGTATTTCTACATACCAATGGGTTCCTTGTCCTGTCCCCCCCCCCATAATTAAGTTACTATGTATGAAAAATCTGTTATCTGCTGATCTAGAATCAGCTCCTGTGCATGCATCAATCTGACTTTAAGAGACAGAAACTAAAGAGTAGATCAGCTCTTTTACCCTGGGGTACCCAGGGTTCTTAACGAAATACTTCACCTGGAAATAAAACAAAACAACAAGCTCATGTACTTACTATATACCAGCTTTCACTCATCTGTAGCAGTGTTGGTGCTTTGAGGTGAAGCACTTCTTTATTCTTCCCTCATAAGGGTGAGGCACAATGAAAGTACCGAGGTGTGAATCAATAGTAAGACAGTAAGACGAATTAAAAATAATGATGGATAAATAAAAGCTAGGAAAGCCAGCGGGTTGATAGCACACACACACAAAAAAAAAACAATTCAGAGAAAACCACCCCCCTCCCGCCAAACAACTAAAAAAAAACAAAAACAACAACAAAAAAAACGCTGCAGCTATTTTACCGCATTCGTTTTTTTTGGACATGTTTCAGCATTTAAGGAAAATAAACTAAAACAAATATATTTACAAAGTCATACTTCTAACACCGCATCATATGCCGGCTACCTACACCTGAACCAGATGCACTTTTATTAGCGGAAAAGGAAATCGGGATATTTACAAGTGTCGATTTGAAATAGAGGAAAACGCAGTTGTGCGTGTTGTGTGTTCTGGGCTGCAGCATGTTGCTATTTATACGCGTGCTCTTTCATAAGCAGGTGTGAAATAACACACACACACAAAAAAAAAAAAATAAAAAAAAAAAATAAAAATTCACTTCCCCCCCACACATACACTCCAATGGAAGCTTAAGATCTGTAGAATCTATTTAGTTGTTAGTTAGCTGGGACAACAGGGCGTCTTTGACAGTGCTCTAATACACCCCCCCACCTCCCCAAAAAGACATCCCATTTAGCAGAAGAGAGTTCAGTCCAGGCTCTGATTGGTCGAATTTAGTCCACTTTCACCACGCTGTAGATTTTCGTCACAAACCAGAAACAGGCAAAGAATCCAATCGTTCCTGTGAAGAGGAAATAGTTGAGTTTTAATCTTTAATTGGAGAGTAAAAAAAATAACATTAAAAAAAAAAAAAAAAACCAACACAAACATAGTGAGATGGTTTCTTAAATGATGTAAGGAATAAAGCATGACAGGGTGTGCCGTAATAGGAAAATAATCAGTGATGGAGTGGTGAGATGATGTTACTGTTACCACCCTGAAGCCAAACCCACACACACTCACACATGCCTACACACCTGTGAAGAGGAAGAAGATCAAGGCCATGATCATGGTGTAGCCGAAGTAAAGGATGGTGCTGGCTAGGCCGGTGATCTGCAGCTTGGAGAAGAAGTAGTGCACGGCGTACACGAGGAAATACACCGCCGTGAAACCGCTGGTAAGGAAGGAGCGCCATTGCCAGTGGTAGTCCTGAGAAACACCAAACAAACAACAGCATCAGCATCCTGCAACAGTGAGAGGAGCTACCCCTAAAGCTAAACCTACACCAAAACGGTTATGGAGTTTTTACTGATATGGAATCATCTACTGTATAGTAACAGGACTGCGATATTGTGGTTTTAAAAAGTATTTTAGAAATTACGAAGCTGTGGTTTTTCCTTTCATGTTGAATCAAGGACGAGTCCAATATTAAATCATGAAAGGAAAATGGATTCATGAGTGATGGAATTTGATACTTTTTTTGTTTTCTTGCTGAACAGATGCAAGTGTTTTCTAAAAGGGTTGGAAGGTAGAAAAATTATACCCGACTAATTCATCCCCGATGTGAAATTTGTACTGTTATCCAGTTTGTGAAGCTTTAGCTAAAGAGATACCAGCTGGAGTCGAGACTAACCAGTCGCTCGGTTTAGTACTTCAAACTTGCTTACAGTGCCATCGGTATGTCTGTTTTATCCACTGAACTGCGTCTTTTATTGACCAGATGTGATGGTTTTGTTCTCTGCACTGTACTTTAGCTAGCTAGCTGGAGTTAGTGGGAGATTACGGTTAGTCCCAGAGGTGCATACAGGCTCAGGAAAAGCTTTTATATTTCACACAGCGTTGCTCAGAAACGCACGGTGAAATTACTTCTACTGTTCAATCAGCCTCAAAGAGAATACAAGCTCTATTTGTGTTAATTGAGTCAGCCGTGAGATTTCTCTAGTGCGTGCGTGCGTGTGTGTGTGTGTGTGTGTGTGTGTTTTCTTATAACCTCAGCACACAGGTGGAAGTAACAGAGCAGGATGGTGGCCTCAGAGCAAGTGATCACCAGGATGATGAAGACGAGGAAGAGGAAGCCGAACATGTAATACATTTGATGGGACCTTGAGACAAAGCACACACACACTCAGGTTATGTTCGTCATATGCCTTCCACACATACTTATTGTGCTGTGAAAAGTATTTACCCCCATCCTGGTTTCTTCTGTTTTTGTGTCTCATACTAAATAGTTTTATATCTTCAAACATAATACCACATAAAACAAAGGCAACCCGAGTAATCACACAACGCAGTTTTTATTCATTATTACTGAAGCAAAGAGAGTTATCAAACACCTATTACGCACGTGAAAAACTAAGTGCCCCCCTTAAACGTAAAATCTGTTCGTGGCACTTATAGCAGCAACAACTGCAACCAAACACTTCCGATAACCAGAGATCAGTCTTTTACTTACTTCTAGGACAAAAATTTACTCCTATGCTTTGGATCATTGTGTTGCTGCATAATCCAGTTGCACTTCAGTTCCAACTTACAGACTGAAGACCGGACGTTCTCCTTTAGGATTTTCTGGTAGAGAGCAGAATTCATGTTTCCCTCAATTATTGCAAGTTACCAGGCCCTGAAGCAGCAAAGCATCCCCACACCATCACACTGCCACCACCATGCTTGACCGTAGGTATGATGTTCTTTTTGTGGAATTCTGTGTTTGGTTTACACCAGATGTAACGGGACACCTGTCTTCCAAACAGTTCCACTTTCAGCTCATCAGTCCAAAGAGCATTCTCCCAAAAGGTTTCAGGAGCATGAAGGTGTGTTTTGGAAAAATTCAGATGAGCCTTAATGTTCTTCTGGGTTAGCAGTTTTCACATCACCACTCTTCTATGGATGCCAGTTTTGCCCAGTGTCTTTTTGATAGTGGAGTCATGAACAGTGACCTTTATTGATGCAAGAGAGCCCTGTAGTTCCTTTGATCAAGTTCAAGTTCTATTTATGTGTTGATTTGATTGAACAGGGTTTGCAGTAACCAGGCCTGGTTGTGTCTAGTCCAGCTGAACCCCATTAGATTTGGGGAATTAGTAACTATGGGGCAAATACATTTTCACACAGGCCCAGTTGGTATTGGATAACTTTTTTGTTTCAATAAATAACTATCATTTAAAAACTGTATTTTGTGTTTACTCAGGTTGCCTTTGTTTTCTCTTAGATTTTGTTTTAATTTCTGAAACCATTCAGTACGAGGTGTACACAAAAGCAGAAGAAATCAGCAGTAACAATTTAAATATGCTTATCAACATTTACTTTGGCAATACTATTGAGTAACTTGTACTACAAACCAAATATTTCCAAAACTAGATCTCATCCTCTCCAAGGTGTTTAAAATTGGCTCAAAAAATCTTAAACAACAGGTAGCGTCAGAGATTTTTGCCGAAGCTGGTTATTTTAAAACCTTAAAACCTAAATAAATACGGCCCACTTCTTCAGCGCTTCCTCCAAACCCCAAAACATGTTTATTAAGTCATTCATATCCCCTAAATCACTATGGCATGTATGAGTACATTGTTCAAAAGGGCACCACGTTCATGAATAAAAAAAATAAACAGTAAATTAATATCAGCCGGGACCTCTACTGTCAATTAAGGCACAACCCACCAGATGCTGTTGAGGATGAAGAACAGCTGGATGAAGATGCATCCAAAGGGCAGGATCCCACCCATCACGATGCCTGGGAGGGGTTTGGTGTAAAAAGACTGTTCGGGAATCTGCCGAGGGATCTGATTGGTGCGCACGGGGTGTTCGATGCCCTGTATCACACAGAAACATCTAATAATTAACACACACACCCAAAAAGAAGAGACTTTGGACTGATGAAACCACACCTGGCCAAACAGGAACCTAAAGAGAGGCACAACCAACGCTGTAGATTCGGGGTTGGGGGGATAGAGCCATCATAAAGATTATTGTACTGTATATATTGTAGAACATGGGACCTTATAGGGCTGGGCAATATGACACAAATATTGCATCACATCATATCGTAAACAGCTGTAAAACAAACAAAAAAACGTTAAACTGAGTTTAATGATAATTTTCTTTCTTTCTAGTAACAAAAAAATACACTTTTTTAGATCAAATCGACAGCATCCATTCAGTAACATTTAACTTGTAATGCTTAAAACTGTAAAAAAAATACTTCACCATACCAACGATATCTCAGAAAACTGTATCGTGTAATCATTTATCACGATATTGATATTATTTCAATATATCGCCCAGCCCTAGGACCTTAAACATTCAAATGTCTTTACGCTTAACTGTGTAAATATTATCGCGCTCATATTAGATGCACTCACAGCTTTCTTAAAGCCAAAGTAAGCTCCGACGAAGGTGAGAGGGACGGAGATGCAGAACCACAGAGCCAAGATGGCCACCAGCGTGCCGAAGGGCATGGCGGCTGATGAGCCCTCACCCCACAGGATCAGATTCATCAGGAAGAAATCAGCAAACACCACACTGCGGAAGGAAAACAGGGTTAAATTACCTCTTTAGAAACGAATGTCAAATCATCAAATCATGATCTGGATTTAAAATGTAGAAAATGTATACTTAACGACCGACGCAGAGGGATTTATAAAGCAGAAGGATAAAAATTTACCCGGGGCAGAGGAATGCAGTCAACAGCACGTTGGTCTTCCACTTCTCTCCTCCGAACGCTGCACACATCAAATACACAGACGCTTGAATCAATACACGTGAAGCGCAAGATGTTTTTATCCAGAAAATAAAGCATCATGGGAAAATCCAATCAGCACTGCACAACAGTGCACACTAACAGGAAGTTACTAAAAAAAATAAATAAAAAAACAAACAAACAAACAAAAAAAAAAAAACACTGGAACACACTTGAACATTATACTCAAAAACACGTTCGTCACCATTTTTTGTAGCGTTCCTTCACAAAGTGCTCATGATGACACAAGCAGAGTGTACGCAGGTTTGTTGCCAGATACCATGGCTCTTTTTATGGTGAGAAACATGTTCAAATGTAAGAAAATTTTACACAGGTCTTTAAAAAGTTAGTCTTCAATAAACATTAAAAAAAAAAAAAAAAATTAAATCAAAAACTAAATCTGGCATTGCTTCATTAAAAATGTTTTCATATGAAAATCAACCAAAAAAAAAAAAAAAAAGAACGAAAAAAAAAAAAAAAAAAAGAGGCCTAGTTGAAACCTTCACATTCCATTACAATATGCCTCAGATATATTAGGCATAAGGGGCATAAAGGAGGACCTTCACCCGTTAACAAAAAGTCTGGAGTGGTGTATTCGGCGACGAGTGGAGAGGATACGGTCCCGGAGATTATCCAAGCGGAAGCAACGTTTTTATCTATCGAGAACATGGATTGACTCCGTAACATTTATTTATACTATATCGATCCCAGTCGGGTTTTTCCACTTTTTGAAGATGTAAAACTTTAGAAATGGGTTCGAAGTCTGGTGTATGCGGGGGGAAACAGAGCCCCTTCTGACACTGATTAGACCTAACGATCAGCACAAGGCTCGAACAGAACTCTGGGGTCAGAGGTGAGGGATTAGTGTCTCAGCTGTGTACTCACATTTGTACAATCGGGCTGCGATGTAGCCAGCCGGGGTTCCCAGCAGCACCCACAGCACCACCGCGCACGTCATCAGAGCACCGCGGTTAGCCGGGGACAGGAAGCCCAGACACGCAAAAACTACACACACACACACACACACACACACACACACACACACACACACACACACACACACACACACATAGAGAGAGAGAGAGAGAAGTGTGAGCTACCTTTATTGCAATAAGACACAGTGTAAAATACAGCCTGGCAAGCAATAAAACTTTAAACATTAACCTGCACATCCAGGGTGACTCATTACAAGTTCTTCTACATTATTTTATGGTTGTTTAACAAAACTTGTATTGAAATTGTTTGGGAAATCTAATGACTGGCATGGAATATCAATGTCAGGATATGTTCTTGGCTCATTATAAAATAGAACACACATTTTCATAAATGCGGAAAAAGTGGAACCATGTATAATTTTCTAAGTTTCCTACACAAAGATACTGATTAACAGCTAACTTATGAGCGATGACCACGCATGTTGTTACGGCTCTGTGTCAGTGTATAAGCAAGAGTGTTCGCCACGTGGCACTCACAGAGAGTGACGAAAGTCATGATAAAGATCTGCGTGCCCGACCCGAGGAAGACGGAGAGCAGCATTCCTTTACGTGGTGGCCGGAACACGTCGCCGTGCACCAGCTTCCAGCCAAACTCCTCCTGGGCATCCTCCTGGAGAACACACACAAATAAATAAATAAATAACCAAAATGTTTAAGTTGTGGTTGAGAGATCTGGTTATGGCTTTTAGGGGTGGGGTTTGTGGTTCACACGTCTAAAGAAGTTTAGCGAAGATGAAAACAGACGCACACTGTCACTCTGCATCAGCTCCAAGTCTGCTTAATGAGTGTGGAGCATGTGTGTGTGTATATTTGGGGGGGGGGGTTGACATCAGAGAGACAGATTGCTTAGAAGATTGAAAAGCTGAAGGAGACAAACTATAGGGAGGAATAAAAGAATTGTGAATTGCGCGTGGGTGGATGGATGCACGTGGATGGATGGATGCATGTCCCCACGTGACCCAACAAAATGGCCGAGAGTGATACAGAGACCGAATATGAGAGAGCATGTATACAGCGCAGATGGCTAAGCACATAAATGCAAAAGAAGCGCATGATCTGTGACAGTGGCGTGAGATGGGCGATTTAAAAAAAAATAATTCAACCGACGTGATTTTGGTGTGAGGTGGATTTTACACAGCTGATGCGGTATTCTTACCGCTTATTAATCAGAATTTATAGCCTAGTTGAATTCTTGAATCTGATTGGTCAGAAGGTCAGGTCTGATGGCTGCCAATACGTTTTCTTTTCCGTAGTAACAAATCATTCACAGCGCTCTGTACCGCGTCGATGGCTATAACTTCATAAGGAAATGTTTATTTAACATTTTTGGAAGGCGTCTCCAGTGTCAGCACTTTGTAACAGTCAGAGCTAAAGCTGTTGTTTTAAAGTCTTAAAGAGGGGTAAAAAGGAACGAAAGAATGAAACAAATGTTTATAGATACTATAACATAAGCTATAACAGGAACCAAGTTGTCTCGTGGACGTAGCAGAACACGAGATGCAACACTAAATGGATTTTTAAAAAAATAATAAATAAATAAATAAAAAAAGTATGACTGGTAACAGACTGCATTAAACTGCTGTGGTGTGTGTAAGAGGAACAGAGCGTTTCAGGGTCGTTGATTATTTAATTATAACAGCACCCCAGGTGTCTTTTTATCCCTCATATTAAAGACAAAGGCTGATTCAATATGAGCTCCGTTATTGTAATGGACAACGTGTGTATTGTAGTGCATATAGTGCTGTGAGCTGCCAAACTGACCACGGAGTCCATCTGGTTATAGCGGGCAATGTCTTTGTGCAGCGTGCGCAGCATGATCATAGCCACCATACCGGACAGGAAGAGCACGATGACCAGGGAGTTCATTATACTGCAGCCGAACACATGAGAACGAGAGGAAAAACAAAACAGCCTGTAAACACAAAACTATTTACTCGTGCGCCTTCATTTCTAGGTATCGATAGTGTGCGATTATTTTATGCATCTTCGATACGGACAGTCCAACTACATTAATATGTGTCTGTGTGTTCTCACCTAAACCACTGGATGTTGGTGTGAGGCATGGACTCCAGAATATAATCCCAGCGAGAGGCCCATCGGATGTTCGGCTCCTCCTATAACCAACACGCCACAGAAAAACAGTCTGATTAGACACTACAGTCAAACAGAAGAGCAAAATGTATGTTTGCTTTCTATTATGCTCAATATTCCTCGTGACAACAACAAAAAAAAACCAAATAAATAAAAATTTTAAAAACGACAACGACTGTCTGGCTGTCCTCCACATGCAGCAGAATCTGGGCTAATCTTGGGTAAAGCTCGAGTAAGAATTCAGGCTTAAGTAAGACAGAACTGACCTTGAACTGTATACTGTAGGTGTAGGGGATGCTGATATCTCCACTGAACTTGTTGCTGAGGCTCATGGGCGGCCCTGTGCAGTCTGGAGTATCCGGATTGGACTGTTTATAACTTATGACACAGAGCACAGCAGAAAATATTCATTAGTGGCGAATACTCAAAGCTAGACCTGGTGTATACGATTTTTGGGAAATCTTACTCGTATATATATTTTTTTGTCCAACCCTATTCTAGCAGTCAGCATCCAGTATGAAATATCATTTTAAACCGGAGAACTTTCATTTTCAATCTAGCTCATTTAAAAGTCCCAATTTAATTTTTTTGTCTGAGAATGGACGAATTATCCAGAATAAAAAAAATAAAATAAAAAACAGCAGGAATCCCCCCCCCCAACTGTGAACTCAAAAAAAAAAAAAAAAAAAAAAACATCCTGAAGATCGGATTTTTTTTCTTTAGACTTCCAAATTAAATTTTGCCTTCATCTAACATTCCCTTAGCAAGTTATAGGCATTTATTAGAACATAAATCAAGGTGTTTTTCAGCGAAAAAAAGGTTTTTTATTTACTGACGATGTAGATGTGTCCGTAAAAGAGATGTCTTTCTCAAATGAGGGATTTCTTACTAAATAGTAAAACACTGTATATAACTGCCACAATAAAATTCTAATCCTTAAACCTAATAAGCTAGGTACAAATAAAGAAATACTTCTGAAAGACTCCTAATTCATAAAGCCCTTCGTGTCTACTTTCTACCCACTACTGGTTAGTGGAACATGACGTCACAAATAAATTCAATGCTCAACACGGGCAGTCCCAGAACAGGCCTGTGGGGAAAAGATTTAAGAGGTATAAGATACAAGGTTTAATCGGTGCACTGTAAACAGCTCTGGTACCTTTTCGGCTCCATCTTGGCAGCGACGAGTCTGGAGTCAGGGGCCTCGTTCTCGACATTGTGGTAAAAGATAGTGATGTCCACGTGGTTGAAGATGTAGAAGGTGTCTTTGTCGTTGAACTCCGCCTGCGTACGGAAGAGATACGAGTGAACAGGCAGCGATGAGATACAGCAAATAACAAAACAAAAACCTTTACCATTTACCAGCTAAATACAGCAAACAAAAATGATGACATGCTAGTAGTTAGTCATGAGTCGTAATCAGTCCTAAGCGAGAATCTGAAACACGGAAGACACTCACGTTGACGACGCACGCGTCTTTGGCCAAGCCGGTTTCCGTGACGTAGCATCCGATGGGGAAGCCGGGATTACAGAATTTCTGATTGTCTTCCACGTCGTAGCACCAGGTCACGGGCATGTTATCCACAATCCTGCAGTCAGCACAAAGAGGAACATGAAAAAGGATCTGGTGGCCATCTAGTGGCGACATGCTGCGCTTACCATTCAGGACGGAAAGTAAGAGAAGAACACGAGGATGAAACCAGGACTCACCAGTGATGCTGGTAGTTAAGGAGCATGCCTTTCTTGAGGAAATCCAGGTTGGCTTTGTCCTCTGCTTTACCGGTGCTGTACTTTTTGGTGCACACATGCTTACACGACTCTTTTTGCTTGAAGGAAAACTGTAACAGGCATCATTAAAACAACTTTTATCAATTAACCCTAAAAATAGAAGGTAGTTTTGACAGACTCTTCCATCTCTGTGACTCATGTATTCAATTATAATGTCTCTTTATGTGTCAGTTACAAATGCCTTCAAGATGACAATGTGTGTGAAGAGATGTGAAGCTACAATTTGGGATGGAATGAATGACGAGTATGAATGGAAAGGGGTGCAGCCTTTTGGCTCATTTTAGTTTTAGGCAAATGTCACTTCACTCGTGTTGTAATCACATTAAACGTGTCCGCTCGGATTATAACGCGCAAGTCATGACAGCATGTCATGATTACAGTGAAACCTCTCTCAGGTCACGAAACAGTTAATGATAAATATTTCCTGATTCACAGACACCTATTCGAATTTTAGAGTATAAAATGATGTCAATTAAAGAAAAATGCTAAAATACACAGGGTTCAAAAACCTTTGACTGGTAGTGTAAATCTGAAGGAAATAAAAGAAACAAAAAAGACTACATATAAAATTACTATATAGATGATAGATTTAGATACAGTCAGTGCGTTTACATGGACAACAATAATCCGATTAACACGATACTGTGATTAAGAAACTACCATGTAAACAGAAATTTTTAATTACCTTAATCTGATTAAGGTCATGCTGGAAGTAAACACTAATCGAATTAAGATATGTGGAGTACTCCTATTTTAGTCGCATTATCGAGGTGCATTACAGACATGTACACACCTTAATCACATGATTAATGTCGTGTGAGTTTTCACCGCATTTTGCGACAGAACACATACACAAACGGTGTTCAACCATTTAACGGCGAACAAGAGAGTACGGCTGCGTCCCAAACCGCATACTTGCGTACTACAGTGGGGAAAAATACACGGTTTGGGACGCAGGCCACGGCTTCAAGCAGTCATCTATTTGCACGTACGGCATGACAAATAATTAACTGCACTTAAAGCGTTCGTAAAAAAAATTAAATAAAAACGCCCAAAACTGTATACCGACCCATAATGAAGACGAACTGTATGTTGATACGTGAAATTCTGGAGGGAACGTCGGACGGCGTGGCGCGGGGACGTAATGACGTGTGCCGTTAATCTAATTATGTTCTATAACGTAGACGGATTACCGCTGTCCATGTAAATGTAGTCACTATGTCTGTAATGGTGCTGGATGAGGTCTGTAGTAATTAAGATTGAT
Source organism: Ictalurus punctatus (assembly GCF_001660625.3). Classification (NCBI taxonomy): domain Eukaryota; kingdom Metazoa; phylum Chordata; class Actinopteri; order Siluriformes; family Ictaluridae; genus Ictalurus; species Ictalurus punctatus. The sequence goes on along the minus strand of NC_030441.2, from coordinate 13,971,014 downwards.
TTGAATATGATAAGCGATCTCTGTATAAACCACAGAGATGGGTGCGTTTTCACATTTCATGTGTTTCGATTGACTCGGATAGGACTAAAATCTTCCAGTAATAATGACCCGATCTGAATGGGGATTACAACCAATATGAAGAAAAAATCTGGATTTGTAGTTGTTTGAAATTGGAGTTCTTTGAGGGGAAAAAAAAAGACAGTGCACATGACCTCTGGATTCAATCTAATTTTTAGCGCAAAAGCATGACAGTGTACACACATTGTAAACCTAAAAGATAAGGAGTGTGTGTGTGTGCGTGTGTGTTACCTTGTAAGGTGATGGCTCAATTCTCTCTCCGAAAAGCACCTGGCCTAAGTTTTCCGACGGCCGCTTCTCAGCCTCCACAGTACAGAAGTCAAACCTGAGGGGAGGGACCAGGTTAGGGAGGGATACTGCATACCACACTCAAAAAGAGATTCCCACAACACATATATAAGAAAGGCCAGTCTTGATATTTAGGATAATCCATCAATATTACGTATAATTCTTGACAATGTATTAATTCATAATAAAATTTTGAAACCTGGAGAAGGATTAGTCTGGTGTAATATTATTTTGGCTGTTCGCTGCTAGAGGATTTCAGCTAGAAATACCCAACTACCGGATTTCAGCTAGAAATACCCAACTACCGGATTTCAGCTAGAAATACCCAACTACCGGATTTCAGCTAGAAATACCCAACTACCGGATTTCAGCTAGAAATACCCAACTACCGGATTTCGTGTATCAATATTGTCTCAACACACTGTAAAGAGGACGGTTCGAGTGGCCAAAAAATCTCCAAGGATCACAGCTGGAGAACTGCAGAAGTTAGTTGCGTCTTGGGGTCAGAAAATCTTGCCTCTAGCCTCTACTCTCATCCAAAAAAAACCTCAGGCATCTTCAGTGTGCCAGACACTACTGCAACTTCAAATGGGATCGGGTTCTATGGTCAGATGAAACCAAAATAGAGTTTTTTTGGCAATAAGCACCAGAGGTGGTTTTGGCATACACAGAGATGTAGCCATGTGGAAAAGTACCTCATGCCCACGGTTAAATATGGTGGAGGCTCTAATGTTTTGGGGCTGTTTTTCTGCCAGAGGACCTGGACATTATGTTAGGATACATGGCATCATGGACTCTATCAAATATCAACAAATATTAAATGAAAACCTGACTGCCTCTGCCAGAAAGCTTAAAATGGGCCGTGGTTGGATCTTCCACCAGGACAATGATCTAAATCATACATCAAAATCTACACAAAAATGATTTACTGACCACAAAATCAAGGTCCTGCCATGTCCATCCCAGTCCCCTGACTAGAAACACATAGAAAACCTGAACTGAAGAGGAGAGTCCATGGGTGCCAGTATTAGTGGAGGGCACTGCAAAATCAGCGAATGGTCTTGTTTGTTTGTTCAAGTCCCTATGATGAGACATCACACTTGGACATTGATTAAAGCAGTAAATGGCCCATTCTGTTCTGGATAATTAATTACTATAATAACTCGCTGCTTCTGTGTGACGGGAGACTAACACACATTGGGTCCAACAATGAAAACTGAGAGTATATACTGTTTATTAAAAGAACGTATTCAGCTTAATGCCATAAAGGGTCAGGATTTATTTTCACTGTACTACTCAGCACTGTAATGAGGACTGAGGTGTGGTAAAAGGTATTGAGTTAATGCTCTAGGGTCGTGTGTGTGGTACATCCCACATGCTGTTGGGTTTCATGGAGGAAGAGAAGAGTCTTAAAGCGCTCAGTGTTCATGTCAGGACAATCCATCCTCAGTCTTGCCGGTAGACCTTATACTAAACTCCACCCACCCACCCACCCACAACCACACACAACCACCCACAACCACCCACAACCACCCACAACCACCCACAACCACTACAAGAAATAACTTTTCTCCTTTCACTCATATCAACACTCCTTAATACTTGCTGTTTGGGGCATTAAAAGACTCACAATCGAGACGATGGTCCAAATCAAACACCGGAAAAACCTGCAGAACTGCTCCAACTTAATGCATGAGGAAATCTTGTGTCACACTTTTGTCGGACTGTCACATGAGGACGGTGACAAAGACGTGCAAAAGAATTTCAAACAAGAAACCCTTTACAAGCAACTTACGCAAGGCATACCACAAACTGCAGCGCTGTTACATAGCAGGTCGGATGTTTGTTTCTTTTATCTATACTCACGCTCTGTATTCATACGGCAAAACCGACTCCACCGAATCCAGTCTGTTCACAAAGAGCTCGATTTTGTCCTGCAAAATAAAACAATAAAAGCACATCAGCTTAAAGAGGCATTACAGTCCACAAAGGCACTGAGAGCAACAGGGACAAAGATCACTGACAATATGATTATAAATACTGATAAGCTGCACAAACAAGAGGAACAGAATCAAATGATTCGGCAATCGCAGTAAAGAGTTCTGTGGGGAGATGTTAATTTGCTGTAAAAGGCTGCAGCGTTAATTTTCCTGAGACAGGAAATCCTGCAGAACAGAGGACATTGCAATTTCTTGTTTCTTGGGAACATGACCAGCTGCGTTTTTGTGCGTCTTATTAATTTTAAAAGACATAGAATAGAGGCTGGTGAAGGAACGACTGTTTATAGCTGCTATAACCCGTGTGATAACAGGAACTTTCCATAAACATAACTATAAAAGGATAAAAATGACATATCGACTTTAATTAATATTAAAGATTGCTGGGAAGTCATTGGTATGAGAAGAATAAAACACTCAGAAGCGCCGTTATTGGAAAATAAATACTTGGGGTGGTATCTGGAATGCAGCGAACCTCGACCCACATCACATACAACCCTAATGTTGATGATTTTCCTATAACAGCACACCCCTAAGTGTTCTGCTCCTTATTAATGAACACAAGAAAACAGACCGTTTCCAATCGTAAGGCAAAAATGTTAGTGTATATGTAGTATAATAGTAGCAATGTCTCGTCTAGAGAAAAGACGTTTAAAAAAGGGCCATTTGGACGTGTTGGTAGCTGAATGAACAAAAGGTAATTCAACAAATCCTGCGTTTTTAGTTGACATTTCGTCATTGCCTCAATCGTATTTGTGCCCGCCCCATAATTTCTATGTCTGCTGCCAACTGGAGGTGTTGCCCACTGCCTTTTAGACAGATCTTATACAAATACTTTGTGGACACGCCCGGAACTCGGCTTAACCGAGCCATCGTAGCGTAAAGCTGGCTCAAGGTGCTTGTCAGGATAACGTGAACACAGTGAGCAGATATTGGCTGTATTGGATATTGGATCAGTATCAGATTGGATTCGACACATTATGTTGTAAAAGTGTGTGATGGGGATGAGTACACAGCACAGATCATACACACAAACACAGATCGTTTCTGAGGCCTGGACGATATTGATATCCACTATATGGCCAAAAGTTTATGGACGCCTGACCATCACAATCGTATGTGCTTACGCTACAGATTCAGTCCTGGTTTAATGTAAGAATAATCTCAACTCTTCTGGGACGGCTTTCCTCTAGATTGTGGAGCGTGGCCGTGGGGGTTTGTGCTCATTCACCTACAAGAGCATTATGATGTTGGGTGAGAAGGTCTGGGGTGCAGTCGGTGCTCCGGTTCATCCCAAAAGGTGTTCTGTGTAGACCACTCGAGTTCTTCCAATACAACCTTAACAAACCATGTCTTCATAGAGCTCGCTTTTTGTACAGGAGCACGGTCATGCTGGAACAGGTTTAGGACCCTTAATACCAGTGAAGGGAAATTGTAATTTGGCATTCTAGACAAGTGTCTTTCTAGCTTGAGTGCATCTCCAGCTGTACTGCTGAAAAATTCAGGTTACTGCATTCGGTGTTTGTAGACCCCTATAGGAGCTTTATTTGAAAAAGCAAAGTAAAAAAACAAACAAACAAACAAACAAACAAACAACAAAAAAACGGCCTATCTGTAAATCTAGAGCTCCAGCTCACATCAGGTTATACAAGATTAGTTTATTCTACACCAAGTGTAAAGCCTGACAGATGTGTGTGTTAATGTGAGCTGATGTTTCCAACAACCAGTCACTGATCACCAGTATTCTGCATTATAAATTATATTCTTGGCTATATTTACAAGTATTAAAAGTACAACAACTCTTATGTAACCATTTCCTTTTCTATTTCCCAACGCCACACTGCTAGTGCTTCATTTTTATTCTGTGCTCTCGATTTAAATTACAGTACTAATATAGTTATATACAGTAGTATGTTTTAAATATGTAAATGCGTAGTTTGGTCACAGCACCACAAACGACGACTTTCATATAATTACACACACACACACACCCAGTCAATAGTTTGTGGACACTCGACAGAAATGATTCTCATGATCTTAAAAAGCTTTCGATCTGAAGGTGTGTGATTAAATGTGTGAACTCGGTGTTGTAGACAAAAACATAACTGTGCCAACGTATTCATTTCTTTCATTAGAAAACTAACATTTTATTTACAAAAAAATCTTTTTTTAAACGGACGACTTGGAGCGAAATATCCCGAAAAGCAGTCGATAAGAGTCCAGCGTCGGTGTGAACTCCTTTAATACTGTTTAAAAAGCATCTCAGGGAAATTCCTCAAGAAATCAGTTCAGAAAACGCCAATAATACATTTCTGGAAATTCTAGGCAAACATAATTCCCATAGTTCCATTTGTGTTACTCCAGAGTTTTGATGACTTTATTATTATTACTATAAAATGTGTGTGTGTGTGTGGGGGGGGGGGGGGGGGGGGGGGGGGGGGTGAGTGTGTCTAAACTTTTGACCCGTAGTTTATATCTACAAATATTTTAATTATATTCTTGGTATTTCCAGCATGTAAATTCAGTGTTTCGATACCCAAAAAGATCATGGCGACTCAATTTACATGAAACGTGACGTCACCTAGCAACTTGGCAACACTGACAGCAAAGACTTGGCAACAATGACAAGTAACACTAGGTGTAAATTGTCATTATATATATATAAAAAAAAAACTGAATGTTATTATTATTATTATTAATATTTTTTATTATTATTATTTTTTAAAACGTATAGTTGTACAAATGTGACCGCTTTACTAAACAATTCTTCCAGGGGAATCAATCATGTACACTACTTGTCTGTCAAAAAGCGCGGGCTGTATCCTGAATCACTTCATTACTCTTTACACATCCACAGTGCACTACAAAGGCGTCAAAGTAACGTCTTTTCCTGCCTATTTAGACGGGAGCGTGAGTGTAACAGGGAGTGGTATAGGACACAGCCCGCTCCACACGGTCACACTGAGTAAACAGGTTTCGCTCGAGCGCAGAGAGAATCAGCTAACGCTAGCTAAAATGGTGGACTGTGAACACTTCAGGGCCAAGCACATTAATTTGTTAACATTTTAGACATATATGTATATACACATACGTACATACACACACAGAGGTGTTAAAACCGCCATAGATATGAAACTAATACCCAGAATGTTTTTTTTTATTAGCCACAGGTTTAAACTGCGAGCTCACTAGCTAATAGCGCTAGCTAGCAAGAGAAAGCTAAATGGCGAATATGAGGCACACATTTCATTTCCAGTCACAACATTCAAACCCAAACGCTTAAACAGTACACAGTAAACCAGTCACCTGGCATTCCCTCTGAACGTCTTTTCCCTCTTGAGCTTTCTCACAGAAGCTGACCGGAGCCAAACCCGGAAGATAGAAAGCAGCAGCATCCTGGACGAAGAGCAGCGGGACTCCGCACAGAAACGCGGACATCATCACCGCCAAACGGACTCGCAAAAACACCGTCATCGTGCCTCAGTACACGAGCTAACACTTCATTCAGCGCAGTGTTATGTGCAAAACAAATATCAACCGCGACACCGGAATCAGAAACGGCTCATTTGTGAGCGGCTCAGTCGTAGCAGAGCGGATCTGCCTGCCTGCGTAACCCACTTTTCTAGTTCGACAGTTGCCTTACTTTTTCTCCTACCAGTATTCCGGATAGCCCCGCCCCAGCACTGTGATTGGCTAATCTTGCTAGTACTCCCACGTAGACCAAGTATTGGACAGTTATATAAACGATTAGCCAAGAGGAAAACAGGAAGCGTGTCAAACATGGTGGAAGAGGCGGGGTTTACCGGAAAACAGGTATGAAACACGTATAAGGCACGGGGAAGACACGTCATCTCAGTACACAACGGAATTCTGGGATACTGGAGGACCGAACAGTGTTAAACACTTGAAATGTTCGAGGCTTTTTTGTTGTTGTTTGTTTAAAATATATTTACAAGATATGTTATGGCTATTTGGTTGTCTGAATTTTTAATTCTTTTCGCATTTTTAAAGTTTTAATCGGCTTTTTTTTAATTTCATGTCAAATGACCAAATTAATGTTTGAACCGTTTACCCCGAGCAGAGATTTTTATTAATTTAAAAAAAAAAAAAAAAAAACTACTCCTGATTTGAAACTTCCTATAATCGTGTAAGTAAATAAATAAATAAATAAACAAAAACATTTCAGAGCACTGATGTCTAAAATTGGAGCAATTAAATCAGGGAAAACAAATTCAAGAACAAATCAAGAGAGTCAAAGATGATAAAGAGCATTTTAATGCACCAGATCTAATATGTAGTACATCAAATAAACAAAGCAACTCCAGTATAAATGACAATTGACATTACAAAAAAAAAAAAAAACAGTTTCTCTAAAACATTAACCAGAATGAGAGCCAGTTCTCATAAACAGTTCTCTGCCACACTTAGAATATTAAGTTCATTGGCTTTCGTAAGTTATACAGTATCTCCATAGGCTAGCGTTTCTCCAGTCTCTATGGTGCTGATCTCTCAAGCCTGCATTGCTGATTCTCCATTAACACCGACTTACAGTTTCAGTGTTTCACGGCACAAGGCGGCCGAATCCGGGTCATCAGTTCCCCACATGCTTTTTTTCTCTCTCCTCACTCACTGGCGTGTTTTAAGACACGCACACCTCAGCTGGGGTGCCAGCCACAGGCGCCGGGTCGGCTTTCTCCTGCCCGGCAGCCATTTTCTTCTTGAAGAGACGTATGCTGAGCTGCAGAAGTTCTTGGTCCACCACTGGAGCACTGGTGTAGATCTGCTTAGTCGTCCCCTAAGACCAAGACAAGTGGTCAGATGTTAAACTACATTTTAAAAAAACCCTCAACGGGAACATTGATTGAAACATGAAGGGGAAATGAGGAGACGCTGAAAGATTAACGGCAAACAGTAACGGCTGCTAAGCAGTGACTGAAGCGCTGAGAAAATTAATATCAAGGTCTAACAAGATGGCTAGCACTAAGCAACTGGATTTATGGGTATAATAAAAATATATTAGCGATATCATAGATACTTCAAAAAACCTATCTAGAGGAGTTATGCAAACAAGGAATTTATAAATATTACTGGACACCACTGGTCAAAAATTTAGACACTCATTCTTTATTTTGACACCCCCCGGGGATAACAATGGGAATTATGCTGTGATAAAAAATCCAAAATGAATCAAAATAATGTAGTAATTTTGCATCTTCAAAGTAGACCCCCTTTCTGCCTAGAATTTCCAGAAATGTATTCTTGTATTAGTGGTTAGCACTTTCGGCTCACACCTCCAGGGTCAGGGGTTCGAGTCCCGCCAGGGCCGTGTGTGTGGAGTTTGCAGGTTCTCCCCGTGCCGCGGGGGTTTCCTCTGGGTACTCCGGTTTCCTCCCCCAGTCCAAAGACATGCATGTTAGGCTGATTGGCATTTCCAAAGAGTCCATAGTGTGTGAATGTGTAAGTGATTGTGCCCTGCGATGGGTTGGCACCCTGTCCAGGGTGTACCCCGCCTTGTGCCCAATGCTCCCTGGGATAGACTCCAGGTTTCCCCGTGACCCTGAGAAGGATAAGCGGTATAGAAGATGGATGGAAGGATGGATGGTATTCTTGGCATTTTCTCAACCGATTTCTTGAGGAATTTCCCTGAGATGCTTTTTAAACAGTATTAACGGAGTTCACACCGACGCTGGACGCTTATTGACTGCTTTTCAGAATATTTCGCGCCGAGTCGTCCGTTTAAAAAAAAGATTATTTTGTAAATAAAATGTTAGTTTTCTAATGAAAGAAATTAATATGTTGGTACAAATATATTTTTGTCTACAACACTGATTTCACACATTTAATCACACACCTTCAGATCAAAAGCTTTTTAAGATCATGAGAATCATTTCAGTCGTGTGTCTAGAAACCTTTGTTAGAGCAATAAAGTATATTATAATATTATATTAAATAACCGATAAAGGCTATTTTTCCCGCTATTGGCTAATAGTTTAAAAACACCCGATCAGGGCCAATTATATCCTGTCAATCAAAAGAGGGCGGGAAAACATTTATTTTATAAAGATGTCTCTTGTGTGGAATGATGACAAAACTGCAGTTTGTAAGCTCTGCACTGCTAAAAATTTTACACCGGACGCTGCAGCAGTGAAGCGGCATCGTGTCTAATTCTCCCCGACCCCCCCTACTCGCACTGCTCGTGCTGAATTACAGGGCCGGTACACCGTTTAACGATTTAAATGAAGATAAAGTTGGAAAAAGGTATACGTTGCACAGAAAAATATTTGCAGAGTAGTATATTTCATATGTAGTTGAAGTTAATATCATTAAAAAAAAGTTCATATTATTAGGCCTATATATTACCAGTTTGATGTTCAATGATAAAGTAGAAATGCTTTTGAATGTGGTGAGTGAATGTGAGACTAACAGGATTCTGTTAATATAAATGAATAATATTCAATAAGTTAAGAAATCTTACTTTAATCTTCAAAATTTAGTTCATGTTAATAATAATAGTAATGTGTTTTCTGTTTATGAGACCAGTTGCTGTGGAACAACTTGTTGAAATAGAGAGAATAAAGTTTTTATTTGCATTTCTTTCAGAAATGTGGAATTAATTATTATGAATTTAAAACAAGGCATAAAAGGCAGAACTACTGGTATCGACCGATATATATATATTATATATATATATATATATATATATATATATTATATATATATATATATATATATATATATATATATATATATATATATATATATATATATATAATGTGTGTGTTTTAACTGTTGTAATAGAAACCACTAAACAGTGTCGTTCCGGTCTAAATCGTTACTCCCCACACAATCCGTTTCCCTTTTGAATCTGGTTCCTCTCAAGGTTTCTTCTTCATGTTGTCTCAGGGAGAGTTTTTCCTTGCCACTGTGGCCTCTGGCTTTCTCATTAGGAATCTACATCTACATCCAGATTAGATTTCTGTAAAGCTGCTTTGTGACAATGTCTAAACACACTGACTACACTAATAAAACTGACCTGAACCCTGCCTCATGCTGTACACGGGACGTTACCTTGTCGTTCTTGAGGAGTTGCCTGCGGATGGCGATGTCTCGACGTGCACACAGAGCCTTGCCACACGGCCCCAGGTTTCTCAGCAGGTTCGCTCTCTCAGTCCTCCTGTTGAGGGCGGCCATGTTCAGAGCACCAAGGTCGTGCTCGAACAGCTTCTCCGCATCTGAAAACAGTAGCAGGGGTCAGATCAGCATATAACGCTGGGCACTAGAACAACATTGAAGCACAGCTTTAAAGGGGACAAACAAAAATCTACCTCTTTAGATATCCTTCCACTGATCAACTGTTTCAAACATCTAATCATCTAAATCCCTTTACCATGATGCATTGGTGTCGTTTCCTCACCTTTAGCATCCTCCAGCTCTTTAGCACAGACGTCTTTAACACGTGCGAGGAGCTGAGGACCAGCCAGACGGCGGGAGACGCCCGCCCGCAGCAGCATGGCTCCGGGGGTGAATCTAAGCAATGCAGCTCCTGGTGCTCGGGTTTCCTGTTTCTGCTTGGGCATCAGGCTCGACCAGTCCACGTCAATCACGTCCAGGGGTCCTGCAGAGCCGAGTGAAGAGCCGAGACATTACAGAAGTCCACATTTGTGAACAGTGACAAATTTAGTGACAGACTATTTATTCATAGTGACTAAACTGTGTCCCAAAAGTCTCCATTCGTAACGGAAATTGACACTTTTTAACAAGATGTCTTGCATAGTTTTTCATACTTGGTTATACGTGCGCACACACACCTCAAAAAATTAGAATATTGCGGAAAAGTAACTGGCTCATGATGGTTTTCCTCAGCAGTAACAATTTAATTTATACTTTAATTTGACGCTCACTGAAAGTCATTTATTCTGAAGACAGTGAGTGTATTGTTTGTAACGTGTGCGGCCAACAGCACGCATTTTATGTCTGTACCTGGAATTTTCTCTTCATCCTGCTGATCATCTCGTTTCTGACTGTCAGCCAATATCTCATCCAGCTCGTCATCGCTGATAGGCTCGTATTCCTCCCCACCGGACACTGCTGACTGGACGTCCTCACCCTTACCTTCATCCTCTACTGACACACACGCACGCACAGAGGAAGGTTCTTTAGTGAAACACTTTAATCAAGAAACAAAATGTGAACTACTGAATAGCTCTTTGTATGTTATGTTTTGTTACAGCAAAATATTTTCTTGTTACAGACAGTAACGTCTGCTGTTGCATTTAACTATAGAGTTGCTCTGGTCTTTACTTTGGTCTTGTTTAACAGGCAAAGATTAAAGCCTAGGAACTCTCCCAGGTCCCAGATAGTGTATGATAATCAAAAAATTATTTAGAGAACCATCTCACCGTCAAGACTGTCTATCTTCTCTGTCTCACAGGGTTCCACAGGTACATGTGGCTCTTCTGTAGCACTGGGTTTGTCCATGTCCATGAGGGCTTCTCGAGGCAGTAGGGGCTCATAGTCTCCTCGCTCCATCCGCATCTCTGCTCGGCTCTTGGGTTCCCCTGATGGTGGGTGGTCAAAGGGCAGCATGCGCTCCCGCTCTCGCTCTCCCCTGTCTCTGTCTCTCTCCCTGTCGCGGTCAAGGCGCTCGTGTGAGAGTGGTCCCTCAGGCAGCAGTCTCTCCCGCTCACGCATCTCGCGCAAGTCCCGCTCTCTGATTGGCTCCCGGTTAGGGCGGAGAAGGAGGGGCTCACGACCTCGAACACCCCACTCACGCGGTTCTGGCTCCCAGTCACGTGGCTGTAATAGCGACTGGTTCTGCGGTTGCCGGTATTCCTTCCTGTCACGCTCAAACTGGTCACGCTCGCGGTCCCGGTCACGCTCGCGGCTGTCATGCGAGCCGGCCCGAGAGCGTGCTTGCCGCTCTGACTCTGGAGAGCTGCGCCGAGAACTGTGACTACGTGAATCCTGACGGTCTAAAAAAAAACAACGGAAAAAAAAAAATATATAGTTACACTACTTGGTGTTTCACTGATCACTACTGTACACTACCGGTCAAAAGTTCACACACACTCATTATTTTTCCACATTTTATAATAATAAAGTCATCAGAACTCTGGAGGAACACAAATGGAAGAACGGGAATTATGTTGTGATAACAATCCAAAATAAATCAAAATAATTTAGTATTTTAGCATCTTCAAAGTAGACTCTCTTTTTGCCTAGAATTTTCAGAAATGTATTCTTGGCGTTTTCTGAACCGATTTCTTGAGGAATTTCCCGGAGATGCTTTTAGAACAGTATTAAAGGAGTTCACGCCAACGCTAGACTCTTATCGGCTATGTTTCGGAATATTTCGCTCCGAGTCGTCCATTTAAAAATATATATATTTGTAAATAAAATGTTAGTTTCCTAATAAAAGAAATGAATACGTTGGCACAATTATATTTTTGTCTATAAAACCAATTTCAAACATTTAATCACACACCTTCAGATCAAAAGGTTTTTAAGATCATGAGAAACATTTCAGTCGCGTGTCCACAAACTTTTGACCGGTAGTGTAGTTTTAAAAAAAGCAAACCTAAATTTTTTATGACCCAACATTATTGATAACTCCATTATGGATCAAAGCACAGACGTTAGAGATACTACTCCTCACACGGGGTAGCGGTAATCCAGGTATGTGCGTTTTGCAAAAGGAATTTGTTACCTGATGATGTACTGCGACTCGGCTCTCCTCTCCTCAACTGGTCAATCCTCGACTTCCTCTCCTCCCTTCCTCCAATCAGTTCGGTAGCTGCCGTCCTATCCCTCTCTCGTTCCCTTTCTCTCTCTCTGTCACGGTCACGGGAATTGGCGCCCTGTCCATGTGCCCTGCGTGAACGCGGCCCCGGCTGGCTGTCGTCTGTGCGGTGGGCGGAGTCGTTGGAGGGTGAACGGAGCCGGCGCGAAGCTGCCCAACTCTGGTTGCTACCCATGCTGCTACTGCGTTGCTGCCTTTGGTCAGCCTGCTGCGGTTTGCGCAACATGTGCTGCGGCAGCAACGGCTGCAGCGGTTGTAGCGGGAGTGCGTGCAACGCCATGGGCGGGTCTGGGAGCAATGGGGCTAGAGGTGGGTTTCGACGGGGCAGCAGGCGCTCTGGTGCTCGCTCGGGTAAAGCGTCGCTGCGTTCTGGGACTTCCTCATCAGACCAGTCACTGAAGTTAGTGTCTATTTTGAGCGGTGTTGCTATAGCGTGGCCAGAGAGCAGCGCTCGCTGGGAAGGCAAGTCCTCTTTGTTGATTGGCGGAGGTGTCTGAGGGCCACGACGTCTCTTGCTGATTGGTTGCTCATCCTCAGACGGGTCAGACTCGGCGCCCCGGGAGCGCTTCCGCCTCTGCTCCAGCGATTTCTTCTTGACCACCTTAGGCGATGAGAGAAGTGGGCGTGGCGCTTCAGTGGGTACTGAGGAGGAGGAAGAGGAAGGCGGTGGCAGGGGCTCGGGGTTAAAACGGTCACCACCAGCACTAATGCTCTCATCCTCTTTCCTGTTTTTCTTCAGGTTCTTTTTCTGAGACTTGGTTTTCTTCTTGCCTTCCTCATGGCCGGCCGACGCAGAATCTCGTACCTCGGGGCCACTGGCTGAGGGGACGGGTGGTGCGATGGCGTCTCTTTGCTCTTTAATCCTGCGAGACTCAGATGCTGGAACAGTCAGAGAACTCTCAGAAGAATGATCCCCACGGCGCTCTGTCCCTCGACCGGCACTTCGCTCTCTACGAGGTTCTGCTTCTTCATGCCGACCACGCCCGTCCTTCTTGTCACCACGACGTTCGTTGTCCCTCCAGCGTGTGGGCTTGTCGTCGGCGGATACGACGCGGGGAGGGGAGCGGCTTGGCTCCTGAGGACGGACGACCTGACTCAGGAGTCTGTGTTTATCACCTAAAGCGCACGTACGGTCAAAAGCAGTGTGAGATCAGAAAAACCCTCCGCTTCGCATTGTGGTGTTCTTCACTTCTGTGTTATCTTTGACGTATTTCCCACCTTTAGTACTTGTAGTTACCTTTTTCCTCTGTACTGTTGTAGCCATCGCTGTCTGCAGGGCTACCTTCCCGCACTTTTTTAGGAGAGGGCCTGGGGCTGGGGGTGTTCTCCACACGGTGCCTCTTGCGCCCACTAGCAGAAATGTGCACGTTTTAATTCACGTGCCGAGTGAAAGTAAGCATACTCAACTAGGGATGAATAAAACGCCTGGTAGCAGCAGCTGATATCGAAAGCTTTGAAACTCACCTGTTCTTTCGCTCTTCATGAGGATCTCCTCTCTCCTCTCTCCTCTCCCGCCTGTCCTCCCTGCCCTTCTCTCTCTCCTCCCATTCTCTCTGCCGCTCCCTCTCTCGGAGCTCCCTCTCCCGTTCCCTCTCTTTCCTCTCCCGTTCCCGCTCTTCTCTCTCGCGTTCCCTCTCCCTCTCCTCTCGTTCTCGCTCCCTCTCGCGTTCCCGCTCTCTCTCTCTTTCCTCTCGCTCCCGCTCTCTCTCCCTGGCCCTTTCCCTCTCAGTCTCTCGCTCCCTCTCTTTCTCTCGTTCCCGCTCCCTCTCTCTCTCCCGGTCCCTTTCTCGGTCTCGCTCACGGCCCCTGTCCTCCCGTCTGTCCTCGCCTCGGTCGCTCCTCCTCTCGTCTCTCCTCTCCTCGCGCTCGGTTTCCTCGCCGCGGCCTTGGTGACGTCCCGGTGAGGGCGCTCTCTGATCTGCTGAACACAAAAATAAAGATGTAAGCAGTTCACTCAGTGCAACCATGCAGCAGCATGTTGGGTTTTAAATGTTTTTAAGGGATTCCTGTTTGAAAGTCAGATATAATGGACAGACATATTTTATAACCTCTGTCCCTGTGCTCACGGCGATCTCTGTCCGCCTGACTACCGCGGCGGTCGTAAGACGAATCTCGGGCCTGCTCTCCGCGCTGCCTGTCTCCGTCATAGCGATCACGTTCTGTCCCCTTCTCCGTGTTTCTCTCAGAGCTCCTCTCACTTAGTCCACCGCTACGAGACTCCCATCCATCATGCCCCCCGCTGTCTGCCTGCGATGTAGACGCACGAGACCCACGAGCTGATCCTGTGCCGGAGGAAAACAGATTATTAACATACAAATATTTGACAACACCAAGTCTAACACGCAGAACCATTTCCTTACCTTTCTCAGAGTTGTCCGATGCACGTCCCCTTCCTCTTCCCGTCCTCTCTGTGCGTGATTCGTTCCTACTCTCTGCCCTGCTCTCGCTCCGTCCCTCTTCTCTGCCATGTCCTCTTCCGTAACTTCTCTCTTCCTGCACTGATGTGTCGTCTTTCCTGTGAGCGTCATTCCTGTCCCTATCCCTGTCCCTCTCTCGGTCCCGCTCTCTGTCCCGGTCTCTGTCCCTGTGTTCCATCGACTCCCGGCCGGAGCGGTCTCTGGTGTCCCGCACGTCCTTGGCGTCCCCGCTGCGGTGTTGTCGGTCGTCACGCGTGTCTCGCCGGTCTCGGTCGAAGCGTCGGTCTCGGCTCTCTCGAGTCTCACGGTCGTCTCGCGAGGAGCTCTGATCGGCCTCGTAGCTGCGATCGTCCCGCCCGCCATCTTTCTCGCGCTTTCCGCGGCTCTCTGGATGCCAAAGACAGACAGAGAAAGATACTGAATTACTAGATTGCATGTCTAGATATTATAGCTTTACGGTTTAGGAAGTCTGCCAAATGCATACCATCTCGGCGTTCGTGACGTCTGTCGTGGGTGGGGCTTCTATCCCTCTCCCCCCGTCCTCTCTCTTTTTCCCGTTCCCGGCCCTGCGAGTGGTGGCGGGAAGCGGGGCTTGACCTCTGCGGCGTGGGGGGCGAACGGGAACGTGAGCGACGTGAGGCCTGAGCAGCTGTGGGTGAGGATGACAAGGGGGGAAGCAGGTCCCGTTGGTAGGACGGGGAGGCGGAGCCACGGCGTCGGCGAGGAGATGGGGAGTGACGTTGGTGGGAAGACCCAGAGTGAGATGAGGGGGAGTGGTGAGGGCGGGGCGTAGGAGAAAGGCTCCGGCGGTGACGTGGTGGGGTACGAGACCTAGAAGAGAACAAGCATTATTAAAAACATTTAATAAAAATAAATAGATTATGAAATACATGCTTCTAATGAACTTGAGGATGGATTGCTACATGTTTGAAAAACTATTTGATTAATTCGACCCGACTTGTCTGGTTTGAATAACTGGGAGTTTTTCATGTATTTGGAAAATCTATGCTTATATCATCAGGTTTACAGAATTTCACCATGCTTTCATGTAAGTTAGTGATGTACCGACTTCCACTTTTCACCATTATGTTTTTGGAGGTACTTTTGTCTATGAAAAAATAAATAAATATTCAAACCTACATTCTTATTGTGAGACTTGGTGCAAAATGCTTAGTAAAACAGAGTTAGAACAGGATATCCCAGCCTTCAGCTGGTTAAGCTGAAGTAGTTTTGATTACCTCTGCGGTGAGCTTTGTTTTTGGGTGGTAGACTTGGGGGACGAGGACTTCCTTCTGGTCTGGGGCGACACCTCTCGGCCAGGAGATGACACGCTTCCAGAACGTTCCTCTGACGTTACTGATCGTTTAGCCTTGTGGGAACTGTCGGAGCGGTCCCTACAATAAACACAAAGTTATTTGTTCATATTTAATGGATATTTATCTGTTTATTTATTTCCACATCTACTACAAGTTAGATTTTTGCACTCTCTGTGTAAGAGTATAAAGCATTAAAAATAAAATAAAAACTAAAACTTAGTTGAATCCTATAAAGGCAGTTTGTTCACATAGGCATGTACCTGCGCTTCTCTTTCTTCTCCTTGTGCTTATCGATGTCTCTGCCCCGCTCCTTGGCCTCTTTCTGCTTGTCTTCGCTCTTCTCCTTGTTTTTGTGTTTTCCCTTGTGCTTTTTGCCTCCTACGGGCAGGTCCAAGGGCACAGGGGGAGGGGGGCTGGGTGTGCGTGGCCCTTTCTTCTTGCTGTGTCCACTCTTGGATGATCTGATCGAAGATTAGAGAGTCAAATGAGCTCTTTTCAAATGATCAGCAAAAGCATCAGTAACATGAATTGCTGTCCAGACCTGGTTCACGGTTTTGGCCTACAGTAACACACCTGATAACTTATGAATCAATTATAAAGCCTTTCACCATGGACATGAATCAGGGCTGGTGTGGGGTCAAGCCAGGAGTGAGAGACACTGTATTATAGTGTCAGTATTTGGTTAATTGCAGTATTCAGCATGAACATCATTACTACTACCTTTATATACCCACAGAACCCATTTTTATTATAATTGTCATTATTAGATATGAGAACTTTGTAGCCCCCTGGATCCTATTTTGATAAACAACAGTGATGATAAATTTAAGGTTCTCAAAGAGGGAAGCATGGGCTCAGATGATCACTTCTGACTGGCTGGTCACTTTGTCAAGCACCTTCATGAAGAATTTTTCCTTTCCAAATCTGACTGACATAATATTCAGTTTGCATTGCTAGTCAGGGGAGAGTTGGAGTGAGGAAACGTAGGGAAAGAGCACTCATGTACACTTTCAGAACTCTGGAACGCCATGTAATGAATGCTATGTTTTGACAGCAGCTATTACACATCAAGCATTTTGACTATACATCAGTTTCACCCGTTTCTGGCACAGCCAATGAAGGCATTTTGTCCACAACATCCTGTTTCACTGGAAACACTGGACTGTTACTACATCTCAGTCCCTCCAGGATTTTGCGATCACGAAAATTAATGGAAAAATCAAGGAAACGACGCAATATTTACAGGAGCTTGCACTTTTTCAAAATTACCGCAGATTTGGGCCGAGACACATGGTGTGAAGTCATCACAACGTGCATTCAGCCAAAACCCTCTTCGATTCATGTGCACTGAACACGAGTACACCTAAACGGTCTCATTTAACAACAAACATCACTGCGAAAGACCGTGCAAAACCATTTCGTGCGACTGAAAACGTACCTGCTCTCAGCCTCCTCCGTTCTGCTCTGCTCCATCACCGGGGAGGAGATGACTGATGAAGACGATGATTTCTTCTCCTTCTTGCCGGAGCCGCTGCCCTTCCCGATGGACTTGCGTTTAGGAGAACCACTGGGCTTTCGTTTGGGGGAGCCGCTGGACTTGCGGGACAGGGGTGAGTTCTTGGAGCTAGCGTGTTCAGGAGACCCCTAAAAAAATTGTTTTAAATAAATAAATAAATAAATAAATATATACATACATACATACATACATACATACATACATACATAAATAAATAAAGCTACTCTGTAGTACACAAAATGACCTCAAGACATACATGCTGTGCTAACAAAGACAGAGTGCTTAACGTTAACAAATGTGTAATTGTGCCATTCAAGGTTCAAGCAGAACTCCAGGCCTCCATGTGATTTAAGTAGAACAGGTCAGGTTCAAACAGGCAGTTCAGATTATAGTATACAGTTCCTGAAATGTGCCAAATTTGAAGTTAATTCCTTATGGTCCCTGCATACACGTGCTGATTACAGCTACCTGCAGCACAAGCAAACGTGTTTGTTTAAAAACCTATTGGCCATATAGTGTATAACACAGCAGAATTAAATGGTTGTGCCAGAGGGATTTTTCCACATCAGCTCAGTCAATAAAATACTATAAACCTTTACAGGTTACTTAACGTAGCCGCAGGAACTGTTGGATCTTTAGATGATTTGCATTTTTTCATTTGGGAGCGAGTCTGAACATAAGGAAGGTTGTGTGAGAGAAAATTTAAAAGTAACTCCAGAGAGAGAGAGAAAAAAAAAAAGTGCAAACGCAAACAAATCACCAAATCCAAATCTTTTTTTTTTTCTCTCTAATTTCTTAAAGCTACTGGTATCATTCTAGCATTGATATTGGCAATTCTATATATAAACTGATTATTTTAACAGAGTAATGTTTTTTTTTTATTTTATTACACAAGATACATTAACTGGTTTTAGCTACTATCTGCTATTTGTCCATTAATCTCAAAAGATATCTTTAATCCCATGGCATTCTGTCTTTTATCATGGACATATTGCACTATAAAACGTTACCAATACATTTTCATCAATCTGTACATCCTTAAGCCTGAGCTTAAATAATCTTAACTAAAATGTCCAGTGGATCTAATCTGCAAAGCTCTTCTGTATGGTTTTTATCCAAGTAAATGCTTCTACAGTCTGAAAAGAAATTGGATTTGGGTCATTTGGAGAGTTCAATTCTTGAGGCTCAATTTTAATCAACTACTTTTTTTTTATTTTTTTATTTATTTATTTTTTTTTTAAGTATAGTTATTATTCTTCATTGGTGTTTCAATGCAGATTAGTCTAATCTGGGGGGAAAGGGCTATATGAGCTAAAGTACCTTATCTTTAGAAGTGCTGCTGGTCCTGGTCTTGGTCACTGATTCCTTTTCCGAGAATAAGCAGTGTTAAAATGACGGCTTGTCAAACGGACATGTCCTTTACACAGTTTGCAGTAAATAAGCATGTAGCCGCTTTGATAAATGAGGGTTTGTACCTCTTTCTTAATGAGGAGCTCTTCTCGTTTGTCCATGTTCTCCTGCTCGAGCTTCATCAGCTCATTCTGGATCTTCTGCCTCTTCATTTCCAGGGATAACTCGTAATCGTAGTCACCGTTATCAGAGTCTTTGGAGAAAGAACGAGACGGGGTGGATTAAAGGAGCGACTCCACTGGAAACAAAATCTCCCCATTTTTCTACTAAGTCATGAACGTTTAATGTCACAGTTATTGTTTCCACCTCCGAAACGGTCAAGAGATACGTTTTGCAAATGTATAAATTTGTTTGTTTGTTTATTGATTGGTCTTTTAATGCCACGTCAGCATCAATGGCTATTTTCATGGCAAGATCAATGCAAGTAAAACAGGACACTCGATATAATATTACAACAATAAAAATCTTACAACATTTAAACAATAAACTATATAAGATCCTTCAAATTAATAATATTTGATAAAAATTCTATAATGTTTCCTGGTGAGACATTTTGGAGTAGTACTGCAAAATTGCTGCCTAGTAAGTGTAGCTTTTCTTTTTTTTTTCTTTTCATGATGGTATACAAGAACAAGTATTTTGGTTACAGAATGTAACTTTATACATATTATTAAAAGGTATAGAGACATTTTCAATTATTACACACCCCATCTTTAACCACTTTTTGTACCCAATCCTGTTCCACAGTAATGACAGGACGTATAGGTGCAACACCAATTAACCTTCAGACTCGTGTTGTAGTAATTCTATAAATTTATCCTTCGGTACACTGTAGTGCATTTCAAATATGGAGGACTGACTCACCTTCACGATTGGCTTCCCACTCTGCTGCTTCCTCTTCGCTGGCTGGAGTTCGTTCTTTAGTGATCTTTATATCCTCTTTCTCTCTGTGTCTGCTTCGGGATGAATCTCTCTGCTGTACACACACACACACGCGCGCACGCACACACACACACCATTAACGGACTGTGCAAAGGTTAGAAGGGTGTAGTTTGATTTGTTAACTGGCCTTACTCTAGTTGTGGGTGAAGTAGGTTCGTCTTGGTCTCTTTTCTGAGTGTCTGTATCTACATCCTGTCTCTTATTTTTCATCCTCTCCCGGAGATCACCAGTGGGCCTCTCGGATGACCTACACACACACACAATAGCAGAGCACTCCGTATACATGCCATAGGGTTGTTAAATACCTTTAAAATACAGGGTGTCTCAAAAGTCTCCATACATTGGGGAAATTAACACCTTTTGGCAAAATGTCTTCCTAAAATTTTATATATATAAAAAATTATTTATTTATTTATTTTTTGAAGAATGCCTTTGATAAAAGAAGAACGTATTGAAATTCTCACGGCTGGATCGGGAAGCTGTCGCAAGGTCGCGATGGACTTTAACAGGAAACATGGCAAGCCCATCACACACACACAACATAAATGGCAATCATGTAGAGATAATCATGTTTTGTACGTAATCATGTATTTCGCTGCAAAAAAAAAAGAAAAGAAAGAAGTTATTTGCCCCTATATATGGAGACTTTTGGGACAGGGACACCCTGTACATTTATAAACATCAATTCGTTTTTTTTATATAAACTCAGTTCAGATTTGTGTTTATTCACCCACAGCAGTACTTTCTTGTCACTGATAAAATTCTCATTTTCACATTTCCTAGGTCATCCACATAAATTCTTTTCTTCAAATCAATATTCAAATCATCCTTAGGCAGTTAAATTAAAATCACAAACGGCTTCCCGTTCACTGTAATATTCTAACTCCACGGGATTTTTGTACCTCTATAGTGCACTACATGCCGAATAATACACCTTATGTGCTTCAGCCATAAAAAACGATGACGCCACCAAGTAAAAAGCTACTCAGATGTAATCTCATACTTTATGACCTTGCATCGATTTGGAGATATTTTCCTACATCCAGCAACACAAGAGTTATTTCCTCTTGGTATTTTATTTTCAGAGAAATGACTAAAAGTAGAGTCGATCTTAAACACATCCCAATGTGTATTTTTTGTCGTGACGTGTCGTGAAGACCATCAGGACTAGACCGACGGAAAGCCGCCTCACCTGCTGAATGCGCCAGAAAAATTCTTGCCTCTTGCCGGAGTTCCATGCGTGTAGCGACAAGTGTTGCCGTAACTGCAATTTCCTGTCTTCAACCAATTTCTACACTGGGTCTGGAGGAAATTCATGCAAAAGTTAAACTCTGTGCCTCTGTGCGTACATCACTGAATTAAATAAGTAAATAAATAAATAAGTAAATAAATGGGGTGCTGTACATTCTTAATTCAAATCAAGTCACGAGGCAGCCAAAGCGAGACGTTTGTTTCTATGGTAACAAATAATGACAAGTCCTTCAGTAAATTGGTGCATTCACAATACACTGATGAAATCAGATCTCAGATCAGACATCAGATCCGATCTCAGGACAAGATATGAAAGCAGTTCGAATCAGAATGGGAAAAATTAGCTGATGTGATGCGACTGTTGCTGTACACGTGGTCAGTGTGAGTCTGCGTCACCTCTGTGGCATTACTGCCCGTGCTGGGTCCGAGTCTCTCGAAGACGCTGGGCCTGCGGGATGGAGTGGTCGTACTGCTGCTGCTCTCTGATATGGTCTTCGAGTTTTCCACTGTCACCTTCCGCCTGATCTTGGACATTCTGCAGGGCTTGAGACAAAAAAAACAAAAAACAACAGTTAGGTATTCGAACGTGGTGTTGTCATTTTGCACATTCATAGCTACATCTCACACATTTATCTATCTGCTACTTGGTTTACACACGTGTGCAAAAACCTGCTAGATGTCCCTGTGCCTGAATTCTGAAAAATGACCAAAATTGGTCGCACATCAACCTTAAGAAAGCATAAACAGATTATATCAAATTGACAATTTTTTATTTTTTTTTACATTTTTTATTATTTGGGATATTTTCTAACCTTGCCTTGGCTTTCTGTCTACAAAGATCACGTCAGGTAAAACGCAAAGCGATAACTGCAGTCAGTCTGCCTAAAGATGTCTAGAATCTCGCTAAAATCGAATCAATTCAGTTCATAACCAGATAAAATGTCCACCTCGTTCCTGCGCCATCACGTCATCAAAACAGACAAGAGCGTCACACGTTCTGTACCAATGATGACGCGCAAAGATTAAGACAAAGATATTGAGGTCATGTCCACGTTAACCCGGTTAGATCTAAAAACCGCATTTCCGTTAATTTTAAAAGCGCTCTCCAGCTGCGCAGGCAGTTTTATACGCGTTCCAAAAATTGCTCGTCCACGCTGAAACTTCTGGAAACGCTTACGTGCCTGTACCGCACGTGCGTAAAACCGTAAGAAGCTTTGGTCTGCGTCATTTCCGTCAGGCGTTTGTTTAAAAACGCAATCTGAAGGTTGTACGAAGTGACATTAATCTTTAGCATAGCTATAAAACTGGACAGCAGGCACAACGACTGCGGTACAGCGTCCACCGTCTGGTGTGTTTCAAGTTGAATGGCTCGCACAACTAAAAATACGTCATTGGCTTGGTATATCTCCATTTTCTCAGTCCACACCAACAACGTGTTCACATTTCTCCGCTCGTCGTTTCCGCTGGACAAAAACGCAGTCTCAGTGTGGACAGAAAGCTAAAACCAAGAGAAAAAGATGCGTTTTCAAATTTATCTGTCGCCTTAGTCAACAATAGGAAAGCGAGTGAATGAATCTGTGATGCGAGCACAAAGGGAGATCAGCGGAGTGAAGACATGACGACGAGGCTCATGTTTAAACGCGGTGAGACTTTTACTTCAGGTGATGAGAGAGACTGATGTGGATGATTATAATCGAAGTGAAGACTCAGACGCTTTATCATAAATTTGTCAGTACTGTTTCTCCATCAGTAGATGAGGCTATAAATATACAGGCAGCCATGGTGTCTTTTAGGCTGCATTTACACTGCAGGTATTGATGACAATTCCGTTTGGTTGACTACGTCTGATTTTTTTGACGACCCGCTTACATCTTTAAAAAGTAACCCATATCCGATATCTGCATGTACACTATACACTTCCTGAAACAACCCGAGGTAGACGTCACCAGAAAAGCTTAGGACGAAACGGAAATAAAACCGGCGCAATTTGCAACAGACACAGACGAAAATATAAAGCAAGCTTTCACTTTCCGCACCGTATTTAAAAGTTAAACAAAACACCGGCCTCTTAAGGCGGAGAATAAAAGAAGGGAGCCCTTGTTGAGAGTTGCGTTTTCGCGGTTGGTGTCCACCTGAGTTGACGTCATTCACCATCGTCGCTTTTTCAACGACGTACAACCCCCATTGACGGGGGAATATCTGATCTGTCTGCTTACACGGTAGACGCAAATGCACGTATCCAATTCGTATCATATTTATTTCCACATATGAACGAGGCCTGAAACGGATCTGAGAACATCGGAATCCATGTGCTTTTTTTTTTTCCTGCTTACACATTCGTGGGTCAAATCCAATCTGTGCCACATTGGGTCACTTGAACCACGTAGTGTAAATGTGGCCTTAGTGAAACTGGAATGAAATCTTTACACTTATTTTTCTTCTTCTTCCACTCTTCAATTTAGGCAAGCTTTAAAATGCTGTATATTTACTTGTGGCTGAAATGGATGCAAAAAAAGAGGAAATAAATTTCAACTCATTTCAAGAAAACCCTTATCTGTTTTCAGAATTGTGTGTGTGGAGGAAAATGTCAAAATTGGACCATCAGTATGTTTACATGGACAACAATAATCCCATACTAACCCGATTAAGACGATACTCTGATTAAGAAACTAGCATGTAAACAGTGATTATTGATGACCTTAATCCGACTAAAGTCATACTCAAAGTAAACACAAATGGAATTAAGACATTGGAGTATTCCTGTTTTAGTCGCGTTATGGCGGTATTACAGACGACATGTACACACCTTAATCATACTATTAACGGCGTATGGAAGTTTTCACCGCATTTTACGACAGGACACGATCACACACGGCAGTGCTCAACCGTTTGACGGTAAAAGAAAATATGGCTGTGTCCGAAACCGTGTACTTACCTGCTTCATAGTAGGTGAAATACATGCATCTCGGCTACTATATAGCAGGTAAGTACGCGGTTTCGGACGCAGCCCATGGCTTCAAGCAGTCGTCTATTAGCACGTATAGCATAACAAAAAATTAACCGCACTTGAAGCGTTCGTAAAATTAAAAATGAAACACCCAAAACTTTATATGGTACAATAACGAAGACCAACTGCACGTTAATACGTGAAATTAAGGAGGAAATGTCGGACGGCGTGGCGTGGGGACGTAATAACGTATGACATTAATCGAGCTATGATCTAGAACATGTACGGAGTATTATGAAAGGAATATTCTAAAAGCCACTCATATAAACACCTTAATCACAATATTGTCTTATTCAGAATAAGGTCATTAATTAGATTATTGCTGTCCACGTAAACGTAGTCCATGTGAATCGTTTTCCCAGACCACCACACACGCACAGAATGTGCATACAATATGTAAATAAATAAAGCAGTGCGTTCCTAATTTCTATGTTCTTCATTACAGAATAATACAGAGCACTGAAACTAAAGAAAACGGAAATGCACATAACTAGCATCCTACTCAAATTAATTAACACTAGCTAGCAGGCTAGCAAGTTAAACCAGCTAACTACTTAGCACGAGTGCAGTTAATTACATGAGCAGTGAATGAAGTCACCTTCATGGTTTGATAGTCATCATTAAAAGCATCAACAAATTTAATTGTATAAGTGCTTAAGCGCTGTAATTAGCTATGGTCCTGTTTATGCACCTGCGTTGCAGCCCAGTTAACTAGCTAGCTAACTAGCAGTGTTAGCTCCTTGGCCTAGCTAACAGTCAAGCTAGTCAGGCAATAAACCAAAAAGATTAAGAAGAATAAATAAAAAATTAAATAAATAAAAAACACCCACCGAAATGTTTAGTTAAGCACCGCGTCCAGTTTCATAAACTGCTGTGAAATTTGTGTTCTTATTGAACACAATAAAAATATCGCGGGTCGTTAAACGGGTCTCCCCAAGCCGCCTTCATGATGCTAGGTAGCGAGACTCGGCAATCTCTGAGGCTGCATCCCAAACGGCTGTCTATTGAATATCGAGGTGCCCTAGGTAGGGTGTAAAAAAGAAATTCCTTCATACTCTACACAGAGCGCTTACTTAGGGAGAAAAGTCATTTGGGATTCAGTATAGAGCCATCAGCGTAGAGAAGAGGATTGTGGGAACGTTTCTGTCTACCTTTGGCTTTAGATAAGAGACCGGGCCCGTTAGGATTTTGCGTGAAAGTTTTCTTTACAGAAATAACGTTAACCCTAACGTTCCCATGACTTTTAAATATGTTCCACTGACGTTCCCATAACTTTTAAATATGTTACTCTAACCTATAAATATGTTCCTCTAATGTTCCCATAACATACTATTTTTGCAACTACAAACTAAACTCCTAGGACTTTTGTTTCTGTAGCCTAATGACTCGTTGTTGGTTTTGCAGAATAAACAACAATGTCTGTAAAACATAATACTTGAATACTGGAATAAAGTTGGTTTGTAGTTGGACGTTCGATATTCGCGGATGTCTAAAGTTACATAGGACATTGTTAAACACGTTTCTAACTTCAATAGCATTTGAAGGGAAGGACCTACAGTCATATAACCAAGTGTTCATCTAGGTGTCAGCAATGCTGCACACCTTTTAGATGTTTTATATTTAATAAAATAAACTGTTAAATCATATATAAATACTGCCATGTATTTTATTACTGCATGGGCTCATACACAAAATATACCATAATTTAAAGCTCAATAGCATTCGAAGGGAATGATGTTCAGTCATGATCCCAAGTGTAAAGTGTTCGACTAGGTGTCAGGTATGACGCACCCCTCGAGGTTTTTTTGGTGCATGCATTGTAGGGTTAAATATCAAAAATCTAAAAGTTGTGCGTCATACCTGACACCTAGTCAAACACTTTCCAGTTGGTTATGTGACTGTACATCATTCCCTTCGAATGCTTTTGAGCTTTAAATAATGGTATATTTTGTGCATGAGCCCATTCTGTAGTGAAATACATGGCAATCTTTACATGTGATTTAATAGCTTATTTTGTTAAATATCAAAAAAATCTAAGAGGTGTGCATTATAGCTGACACCTAGATGAACACTTTGCAGTTGGTTATATGACTGTAAGTCCTTCCCTTCAAATGCTATTGAAGTTAGAAACGTGTTTAACAATGTCGTATGTAACTTTAGAGACGGTCCCTTAAATTCCGCATATCTGCGAATATTGAGTGTCAAACTAACTTTATTAAAGTAAAACTTATTCCCTTTTGAACAATAAAATATTTTAAATACAATGGCTTATCTATTGGGCTTTCTACATACATTTTTACATAATTTCTGTAAATGGCCATGTGTACTTCAGTTTGTATACAAACATAAACCCTGAAAGCAACCTTTGGCAAACTTCGAAAACTTTCTGTAAGAGAATGTTATGGGAATGTTTTAGGTTTTAGTTACAAATAAATATACAATATCCTTTGGTGAATGTTCATTGTCAGTTGTCATAGAACATGTTGTTTCCCAGAATGTTTTAGGAACAGTACTGATTTTATTAACTAAATACTTAACTTTATTAGACTTTATTAACTCATATCCACAACATTACCACCCCCCCCCCCCCCCCCCCCCCCCCCCCGCAAAAAAAAAAGGCTGACATTAGGGTAAAGTTCTGTGTTCACTGGGTATGTTGTATATTTGACTTTGTAAATAGTTTTGTTTGGCTTTTTTTTTTTTTACTACTTTTTAAAAATTACACAGTATGTATTATAATACACAACAAAATAACAACAAGGTCACACTTTGCTTTTTATTTACTTTATTATTTTAGTTTTTGCCAAACTGACTTGAGATTAATAAGAAAGGATTGCAATCATTGCAGTTATTGTGAAAGTGTGTATTTTGTAATACCAGTATCATGCCATATTGCATGTATCACTCATATAGCAATCACTGCATTTCAATGCTATCTTACTAATACCAAGAATTTTTTCATTGGAAGTTGTGCCAGTACTGCCTTGGTTGTTGAGGCCATCAAAGCCTCATTCGACTAATTAAATTCACTCAAAGGAAAGTCAATGAGAGCGCAGGACTGGCGAATCACTGCACAGCATCGTTTCAGGCTTTTCCTGCTCCATCACCACAGCCCGCCTTAACAAGTGCTTTATTACGAGCTGAATGTGTTAAGAGCAGAAATAAGATGAAACTGTGGAGGGCAGTGAAAACCTTAGCTGTAGATCATGTATGTAGGATAAAGAATGAAGCATTGATTCATTGAAGTTTCTCTAGGACACGCATAGCTATGGTCTTGACCCCTGCAAAAGCTTCATTGCAGGCATTATTGATCAAGTTTGGAGGAAGGAGGAAGCCGTACCGCCCACGGTCCTGCAGCTCAAAGGTAAACGAATATGTAATGCCTTGATCATAGACCCAGTCATCTGATCCCCCAGGAGCTAGATCTGATGAGAGAGAGAACAGGAAGTAGCATGGTGGGATGGTTACATGTCATAAAAAATATTTAATGCAATCAGATGGACACTATTAAAAATGCCTTTTTTCAGTATATTGAACATATCCTAAAATAGGTAACAAGCTTACATATTGTTTTTGCTCCAGAACCATAGCGATATATGTTTTTGTAATGCCGACGTATTTTAAAGGATGCTTCCTGGACAAGCTCAAACTGTCAGGGAGCACACACACAAACACACTGAAATGTTAATGAAGGTTCCTCTGTCTATTTTACATCAACATTTAAAGGAATAGCCAAGACATGTTTTGTGTTTTAGGTTTTGCACTGAAGTTATAACTGTGATGTAGCTCACAAATAGTTGGGGTTTTTTAAGGTCATCCAAAATCCTGTAAATGTTTCTTAAACCACATCCAGTTCTTTTGTGATGTTGCCCAGACTGTAATGTTATAGATGCAGCCATACTGGACAACTAAAATCACTTTATTCATTATACCATTATTCAAGTCTAAAAGTATGTGGACACCCAATCACACCTATGTGTGGTTCTACCCCAAACTGTTACCACAAATTTGGAAGCACATAATTGTATAGGATATATTTGTATGCTATAGCATTATAATTTCCCTTCACTGGAACTAAGAGGCCCAAACCTGGTCCAGCATGACAATGCTCCTGTACATGAAGACATGGTTTGCCAAAGGTGGAGTGGAAGACTCGAGTGTCCTGCACAGAGCCCTGACCTCAACCCCACTGAACACCTTTGGGTTGAACTGGAACGCCTCCTCACTTCAGAGATCAGTGTCTGATCTCACTAATGCTCTTGTAGATGAATGAGCACAAATCCCCACAGCCACGCTCCAAAATCTAGTGGAAAGCCTTCCCAGATGAGTGGAGGTTATTATAACAACTAACGGAGATTAAATCTGGACTGCGATGTTCAACAAGCACATATGGGTGTGATGGTCAGGTGTCCACATACAATTGGCCATATAGTGTTCCGCAGATTGGTATAATAATATTATATATAAAGCCCGTCCTTCCACAGTTTAAATGTGGAACGTATCAGAAGTTATGCAAATGATTTTATGATCAAATGATTCATTTTCTTAATAGGTAAAATAGTTTAACAATGTCCTCTTAAGCAATTATACGATTATTTATGTACAGTATATTATGTTGGGTATTTTGTTTTTCATTGTTATTTATTTGTTAGGTAGTTTACATATCAAACATGTCTAGGCTGATCTACCACATGTGCAAGAAGGGGGAAATTGGTCAAATTTTATTCTTTGCATGTGCACAAATTTGGTTGGGATCAAATGCATGCAAACATGAATAACGAATCTTCAAAGGAATGTTATGTTTTTTCATTTTCTATTCGTAATCCATCCATAATTTGCGTGTGTAATACTTTTGCGTGTTAACCCTCACCAGCTCAGTGTAGTTTGGGACCTGCTCAAGGGTGTAGGAGTACGGAAAGAGCAGCAGCTGTGAGTAGGAATGGATGGAGAAGTAAAGTTTGACAGAGTCCTTGTGGGAGCGCAGGAACTTGGTCACAGCTTGCACCTCCGGCTCGGACTCCGGATACTGCCCACAGTAAATATCAGAACAGGGATTGCTGGACGCTCCCACCGCTTCAGCGTGGAAGAATTAAGGAGGAAAAGAGTCAAGGATTTATCAGAAAAGAGGGTGTAAGATCTTGCTCTTTAATGATTGTTTAAAAAGAGTTTTATCTTGATTATAGTCAAAGGAATACTTCAGTATTCCCTTTTCAACCTAAACTCTTACGACCGCATCTGTAGTATATGTTTGGTTATCATACACAAGAGCTTCAAATGTCTTCTCTCTGTACTGAGAAATTCAGTACAAATCAAACTCACTTACAATGAAAATCTAAGGGCAGATGTTGACAAAGTGAATAAATGTTTATTCTTCAGAAAAGCACTAAAACTGTGCAATTCTCTACGACTTTCTCTTATATCTCTTTCATCATAATCTCATTATTGTTAGGTTGTAACAGTAGTGTTAATCTAAAACGTTTATTGCCAGAATTCAGCAGCTGCCCTTCCATTATTTAGACTTCCATTATTTAGAGTAATCATATTTTAATCATGTTCTTTTTTTCGACATAAGGAAATGTGTTGAAATTATTGTCTGTGTTAATCACACATATACTACGCAAGCAGTGAATAGAGGTTAGGTTGAAAAACACTGAAGTTTAGTCTCTGTGTGGTTTGTGTATTATTTTCTTACCTGTGAATTTCAAGATATAATTTCATAAACATTTTTAAAGAATCCTTTACTCAAAAATACAAACATGGCTACTAATAAACTATCTATTCCACTGGCACCCTTGTTCTCTGTCTCATCTCTGTGTAATCCATGTCTCCAGACTCATTTATACACATCATGCCATTTGCACTGTTTTTTTTTTCTTTTCATGCCTATTTTCCATTTGCACCGTTGATACCACACCATTTGCACATGCCACTAGCACTTTATTGCCAAGCGACATCATTTGCGATGCTTCTGTACATGTATGTTTATGAGAATTTTGGGATATCCCATTAAAAAAAAAACATTAGATGGAAACGCCAGATGCGAATAAAATCTCCAAAAAGTGCATAACAAACTTATGCGCTCAATTGGGGTGGATAATTTTTTTATTCGATGAGATGACGTGTGAATGAACTACGATGGAAACACATATATTGAATAAATTCCTTGATGTGCATCAAAAAAAAAAAAAAATCATGTGACTTTGCCTCAACAAATCATGTGATTGGATAACTGGCTCAGAGAAGTATTGATACTCTGCACCAGTTTCCCCAGAAGTGACAGTCTTGTTCTCTTGAACATATGGGATGGAAACGGTGCTTTATTCGCAAATGATTTATAGGATATTCGAATTTTTCGCCTAAGTTAAATTCGCAACTTGGATGGAAACATAGCTATTGTCTATTTACATTTTACTCCTAATGCGACTTGCTGTTTTGCACTTCTGGTTAGATGCTGAAGGCATTTCTTTGGCTTTGCACCTGTACTGTGCTCAGTGACAATAAAGCTGAATCTAATCAAGTCTAAACTAATATTAAAAAATATAATGAATAGAGGTTAGTGTGAACACATATCATGGCAACATTTGCATAGTACAAGCATTAGTTTGATAGTAACACCTGTAGTTAGGCATTACAGTGTATGAATTCCAGGGTTTATCACTCACTGCACCAGTTGGCATCGAAGTTCCTGTTCAGGTCGACGCCGACACATGAACTGCCCTGCCTCACCGACCGGTTCTTCCTCCACATGCGGTTCTATACAGTAAGAACCGTCAAATAGTACTGAAGCAAAGCATTAACAAGATCAACATTATATATAGTGCATATTTACAAGAAACAGAAACATCCCGAGATGTTTAAAGTTTCCCATATATATATATATATATATATATATATATATATATATATATATATATATATATATATAGTTTTTGTTCTTTCATTTTTTTTTGAAAACCATTGCACTCCTGCACTGCCTTTCAATCTCTTAGACATTATCTTTGAGGCCAAAAAATGGAAATGGAAGTGATTAATGACTCATATGAAAGTAGACACTCAGGGCTTAAAGAATTTGCAGTTTTTCATAAGTATTTCTTTTTTCCTTCGCCTCCTAGCCTCACTAGGTTGTATGCAGTGTTGTACTATCAAAAAAACTTTATCTGTGCTGTTCGTTTTATCTCTGTACCAGTGATATGGCGAAGAGGTCTGAATTACCCAGCAAGGGCTCACACCCCTCCCATTTCCCATTGCCCTGCTCACCAGCAGATAAACACAGAGTCACGATACTCTACACACAGAAACCCAAGAGTGTCCTGACTGATCGTATAACATACTTGCGGCGATAAAATAATTCATTTGTTTATACTGATTGAAAATGTCCGATGAGTCGATCTACATTCCAGATGGAATGCCAGTGTACTGTGAGAAAGGGTTAATTTGGGTCTTGTTAAGATTGCTTTGTGCTGTTTGCTGCATTATAGTTCTTTATACAATAGCTTATACAATACTTGTCCATCATGTGTTCAGTACTAACTCAATTAGATGTGTTTTTAGCCTGATGGTTTATAACTCGGTACAAATAAATCATTTTTAATAATGCAGTCTGTATTAATTACTTTCAGTCATGGTCAGTTTCTATAGTGTGATGATCGAGCCACTTCTGAGCTAGGTTTTTTTTTGTTAAATGTTAATATCTGTTACAGTGTGATGTCAAACTACTATTAAAAACATATTTTCAAAATCCGAAAAAATCCTGAGGTCCTGACAGCTCTTGAGAACACGAATGTCTTACCGTTGTCCATGTGTACTTGTAACCATCTGGATTCATGACGGGTAAGATGTAAATGTCCATCTTGTCCAGCAATGTGGTGATGTCAGGGATTTCCTTGTAAAACGTAATAGCCTGAGAAAGGACAAGTACAACACACACTGTTCTAATGAGCGTTGTGAGTGTTTAATCTAGAAAATCAGAATCAGATTTTTCCCAGTAACAAATTTCAAATAAAGTTGTGTTTCAGTACTGTTTTGAGAGGGAGCACTTAAGGCACATGTAGTTGATCAGACAAAAAAAAAAAATCTTAAAAGATATTGACTGTATATATCATATCGATTATCAATTATAAGTTGCCATTTCCATATAAAACAAGACACTGGACCATTTAAAGACTGATATTTGATAAGCTCAAGTAAATTAGACCGTTGTGAGGAAAGAAAAGACAGCCAGGAGAGCAAAAACTTTTGCTCTGTTGCTGTAAATTTGGTTCTAGTAAGATAACTAATGAGGTAGCAGATTTATTAGCATGAAGAAGAAATGTATTTTAGCTACATTGTTTAACATTTGCTGTGACTGCTTGGTGATAAGGGGACATTAAGAAGAGTGTGTTAAATAATCATTTAAAAATATAATATTGGGTTGGAATTTGTTTCTAGAAGAACGCAGATTAAATATTACATATTTGATGAACCAAATGCAAAAAGCAGGTGAGATCCACTCTCTGGCATGAATCCCACAATCCATCCACATGGCTTTATCCACTGGGCCTCGTCTTCCTGACAGCTACAACACAGAGGAACGTTCATTCAACTAAATCATCTAGACATTTGATTCTTTGCTCAACTGGACTTGTAAAGAACTGCTAGAGTTGAAAGTATCTCAATCTTAATCTTAAATATCGATTGTTAATAAAACAGGAAAAAGACGAACCATGTTGGAAGTCTTATTTTAGTCATATTTCCGTGAAGGAATGACAAAATTTACCTTCAAGACATACAGTGGATTTTTCTCGAATGACGAGCCAATCAGAATGAGTTTGGTCATGTCGGGATGCTCTTGGCTTGTTTTATTGACCAAATAATAAATCTGGATAAAAACATGAAATGTTTTGGATAAAAACATGAACAAATCTCACAAGAGAATAATAATCTGAAGAATACAAATGTGTTTTTTCTTTCTTTCTGAGGTTAACGTGTGCAATTCTTGATTTACGTCCTCTAAAGAGTGATATCTTTCATTGTTCATGCCACCGCTCTTGGGATCTGTGGTGTCGTTTCGGGTCTGTTCCTGGATCAGCTGCTGCATGTTATCCAGCATAACGCTGCACAAACCACAACATGTCTGAGATTCAGTTCACAGTCTTGTAGTATTTGTGCCATCATGTCACTTTTTATATTGCAAATGCAAAGCTACTGTAAGAGCAGATACTGTGAGATCAGACCTAATCCTCACTAAGTCAGTCATTTTCACAGTGAGTTACATCCGAATAGAACTCAGTAGCTCGGTGGTTACGATACTGGACTACTGATCAGAAGGTAATGAGTTCAAATCCCTGCACCACCAAGCTACCATTACTGGGCCCTTGAGCCAGGGCCTTAACCCTCAACTGCTCAGTTGTATAAATGAGATAAATAAAAGTCACTCTGCGTATGGGTGTCCGCCAAATGCTGTACGTGTAAACGTAAGAAGGCTGAAATACCTGAAGGAGAATCCATGTGCGTTTAGCTGCTCAGTGACTCGCGTTACGCTGCTAGATTGGATGTAGAGATGGACAGGTGTGTTCGTTGTGATGTGACTGGGAGACGCCGGCTGCCACAGCACCGTCTGATCCACAGCAAAAACTCAGTAAACAACACCGAAATTGAATATTGTACAATACTGACACGGACAGTGATGCTAAAGAGTCTTTCTTTCTCTTTGATGTTTTAATATTAATCAGATTTTCACAAGATTTACACAGAAATGAATGCAAAATCCAGGAATATTCGTCAGAGCTTGCAATTTTTCAAAATTACTGCAGATTTTCCACAGATTTTTGGCCAAGGCGTGTCATGTGATGTCAGCACAACTTTCATGTGTTGAGCATGATTACAGCTAAAAGGTCTCGTTTACCAACAAACATCACTGCGACACACCAAACAGTTTCGTGCAATTACAATTTTGCCAAGTTAAGTAGTTTTCCGCAAAAAAAGCACAAAAAGCTGCTACAAAATCAAACCTTCAATTGGCTGCAACAATCACAAAAAAAACTCTGTGAAATCCTGTACGGACTGGTTATTGTCGGATTCTATTGCTTTTAAATTTGACATACTCGGACTGATACTTTTGTGGCAAAAAATGTTTTTCCAAGTACAATTTTTTGTCTTATTACCTTCAAGCGAAAAAAAACAAGGTGGACTGATGAGAGAACAAAGGTTTGTGTAGGTTTATAACATAAGTAATAACAGGAACTAACTTAAACGTAACAATAAACAGTGAAAAGTATGATGTGTCGTTCTTTACTAAACAGGAAATTCATTTCTAAATAAATATTAAAGATAGTTGGCAAATTGCTGTGGTATAAGAGGAATAAAACGGATGTTTTAGGATGTTTATGATGTGATGTCATTGGAAAATAATCAATATCAGCTTGTACCAGTAGCTGTGCTTTTCATTACACCCCTCTATTGTCGATTCTTCGCCTAGAACAGCAAGTGGTTTATTTTTTACAAATATACTTTAAAGTCCCCGTGAAGTGCCTTGACGTGCGCAGTGTTATTCGATGTGCTGACATCATTTCCACTGAAACAGCAAGTCAGGGCGGGACATATGGAGTGGCTCCGCCCCCTTTTGAAATAGCCAATAGTGTTTAACTTACCTCACAGCCCGGGTTAAGCCTTAATTGACAGTTAGTACCACGGAAGCGAGCCATAAATGCCTGAGCAATAAAGTGAATTAACTCAAGCCATTTCACCTTACAGTTGGAAAACTGAATAAAAGAGCCAAAGACACATTTACGACCCGTGCTTCCTGATATGATTTCTCTCGCTCAACAACGGCAACTTCGGCAAGGTGAATTTTATAATGTTGTGGGCAGGACACTTCTGATTCTAGAGAACATTTGATTGGACAGAACATCGGATGAGAAACTGAAGTGCAGAATGATGTCATCAAAATTGTTGATCCGTAGTGGTGGTAGAGAGAAACTGAAAATTCTGAATGCATATTTCTTCTAAATGTAAACTTTTCATTGTTTTGAAGCGCACAAGCTTATAGATAACCTTAAGGCTAACATATTCATACTAAAAACCACAAAACTTGTGTGTGTGTGTGTGTGTGTGTGTGTGTGTGTGTGTGTGTACAGTACGTGCCTCATTATGGCTGGAGATGTTCTGCAGTAGGCTCACTTGCTCTGATGTTGCAGCTGTGATGGACAGAACTTTGTCTCTGTTTTATAGAATAAGAGAAAACAAACATAGAATTTGGATCAAGATATTTTTCCCCCTGCAAAGATCTGTGATCAATGACTGAGGCGTTCTTACACACAACACATTTGGTTAGAGGAGAAGTTTGTGTAACCGTGAAATCCTTTCAAAGATTAACTTTGTCCGATAAACATCTTGCCACAAATGCACGTGTTCACATCTTTTTCACACCATTAACCGCAACTTTCCAGGCTGAATTCTACAAGCAAAGCTCTTGGTAAAACCACATGACTCGTAGCCCGTAGTCTCGGTATGATCTACAGGACCGAATAAGACTGAACAGGTTTATGAAACAGGTACAGACAAATGCAGCATGCTGAAAGGAACAGCAATGTGTGTACAAAAGCGTACTTACTGTTCTGATGTGCAAAAACTTTTTCTCAGAATGCAGTGAAAACATATTAAAATGGTGAATAAAACCAGAGGTCTCATCTTTGGTCTGCTGGCTTAGAACACACTTGTGCAATAGTGAGATGGTGAACAGTATTGATTTGGCCATGTTGACTTTACTAGTTAAACTTTTGCTGTCCTCCCTCAGGGAAAAACATTCCACACAGAGATATATATATATACCATCACTGAACAATCCTCTGTGTTGAATTCACTCTTAGACTGTTGGATTAGTAACTACAGCAGGACTGAGTACTGACAATTATGCTGAACATAACAGAAGCTATATATATATATATATATATATATATATATATATATATATATATATATATATATATATATATATATATACTACCGGTCAAAAGTTTAGACACACTTATTCTTTATTTTTTTCACCACATTTTATTATAATAATAATAATAATAATAATAATAATAATAATAATAATAAAGTCATCAAAACTCTGGAGTAACACAAATGGAACTATGGGAATTATGTTAAAAAATATTAAAAATCCAAAATAAATCAAAATAATTTTATATTTTAGCATCTTCAAAGTAGCATCTCCCTTTTTGCCTAGAATTTCCAGAAATGTATTCTTAGCGTTTTCTCGACCGATTTCTTGAGGAATTTCCCTGAGATGCTTTTTAAACAGTATTAAAGGAGTTCACACCTATACTGGACACTTATTGGCTGCTTTTCGGAATATTTCGTTCCGAGTCATCCGTTTAATTATATTTCTTTGTAAATAAAATGTTAGTTTTCTAATAAAAGAAATTAATATGTTGGCACAATTATATTTTTGTATGCAATACCAATTTCACACATTTAATCATACATCTTCAGATCAAAAGCTTTTTAAGATCATGAGAAGCATTTCAGTCGAGTGTCCATAAACTTTTGATCTTTTATATAAAAAAAATAACTATTTACAACTTCATTCCCAAGAAAAGAACTAGATAAGCTAAATTATCTATACTATTTGTTGATGAAACATTAAGTCATATATCATTTTCAAGTCCAAGTCAATAATGTGTTCTCATTCCCGCCCAGCAGGTGGCGCGGATACACAGTTCAGGTTCAGATTCTCACAAACCGTCAAAATCAAGCGTAGAAGAAGAGCGCAACCCGGAAGCGTAAATGTTGTGTTGTCATTTCTTACGAAGATGACTGGGCACGATCACCTGTCTATCTGTTTGTGCGATTTAATCAGGTAATGATTGTTTTAAACGTTAAACACAGAGGTATTTATATAAAAGTGTTCAATTTGTAGAGTATGCACAGTCAAGATAGAAAGATATATCTAGTTTAGCTAAATGAATCTAGCTGCACGTTCGTTCTCACTGTGTAATTAATTAATGAATGAACATCTTAGGTTTGTTGGTATTCTAAAGCCTGCTCGATATGTTTTTGTAAACAAAATGTCACGTGTATAGGTGTCTGAAGTAATACGTGATGTGTTAGAAAACGAAGCAGAGCTGGAGTGGTGTTAAAGGCACTTAAATCACTGGAATAAAGTTGGTTGGAGGTTCGATATTCGCGTATATGTGGAAATTAAGGGACCGTCTCTAAAGTTACATACGACATTGTTATACACGGTTCTAACTTCAATAGCATTTGAAGGGAAGGACTTACAGTCACATAACCAACTGTAAAGTGTTCATCTAGGTGTCAGCTATAACGCACACCTCTTAGATTTTTGATATTTATCAAAATAAGCTATTAAATCATATATAAATATGGCCATGTATTTTATTACAGAATGGGCTCATACACAAAATATACCATGATTTAAAGCTCAATAGCATTTGAAGGGAATGATGTACAGTCACACATCCAACTGGAAAGTGTTCATCTAGGTGTCAGGTATAACGCACACCTTTTAGATTTTTGATATTTAACAAAATAAGCTATTAAATCGTATGTAAATTAGATTTGAATTTCACTACAGAATGGTCTCATAGACAAATATGCCATTATTTAAAGCTCACTAGCATTATTAGCTCATTATAGAGGACATGGGTGGCCTTGCTGAGAAATACCTGAGACCAAGTTTCCTTGCCATTAGTTTAGACCAGTGTTTAAATCCATATTTCCATGGATTTGAAACAGTCTGCCTTGTTTGCCTTGCACACACAGGGCGGAGGCGGGATTCGAACCTCTGACCCTGGAGGTGCGAGGCAAATGTACAAAGCCAGCATGGCCCCCTGCAATGTGTAATCAGTTTAATAATATTCCTGTAGTGTTCTCCTTATTTGGACTTTCTGTTTTTGCATTAGTGGATATTTATTTAAGCGCTGGCTTTATTGTTCTGCCACTCACTGTAAGCCAGAACTCCTTCCTTCCCTGCCATGTGTTTGATGCAGATTGTTGGGGTCGCTGCTCTTGCCATGCTTCTACCTGTGTCTCGTCCTGACGGGAGTGCTTTTCCTGTTTGTCGCGGGGATTCGCACTTGGCTTCAGTCCAGCAGGAGAGTACGCCGAGCTCAAGATGGACGACCCGCGGTCGCCTTCTTCCACCCTTATTGTAATGCAGGAGGTGGAGGAGAGCGAGTGCTCTGGTGTGCCATTAGAGCTCTGCAGAACAGGTATGTACTGGATTAAACACTGCAGTCTGAAATCTGTCATAATTGGCATTAAGGCTATAAGCTCCAAGATCAGTTTGCTTTGCCTGTTGCATATCTCAGTGGTAGAACCTCAGCGAGTGAGTGCCTTTGATAGTTCACTGCTGGGTTTAGCGCATTGAAATTTGTGCATAAAACACCTGCTGGTCCTCCAAGACTGGAATTGTGCAAGCAACATATAGAGCAAGTTGATACAAATCTATAACTAGCTGTATGTGTGAATCACTAACTAGTGTTACAGTTTTAGTGGTAGTAAAATGTCCTTGCTTTACCGCAGGTACACAGATGTGGATTTCGTAATTTACACAGGCGATCAAGGTGTTACGGGCGAGCAGATTGTGGACGGTGCTCGTCGCCGCTTTAACATCCGCCTACCACGTCCAGTCCGCTTTACCTTCCTGAAACATCGGCTTTTGGTGGAGGCCAGTCTTTACCCCCACTTCACCCTGCTGGGCCAGAGCATCGGCTCACTTTTCTTAGGCTGGGAGGCGCTCACGTCCTTTACGCCTGATCTCTACATTGACTCCATGGGCTACGCCTTCACACTGCCTGTCTTCCGTTACCTGGGTGGATGCAGAGTGGCGAGCTATGTGCACTACCCCACCATCAGCACAGACATGCTGTCAGTGGTTCGCGACAGAAACCCCAGGTACGCATTTTGACAGAACTGTCAATCTGTGACGAACCGAAAAGCAAAACCTAATCATAACCTGATCAGTCCTGTTTTAATTATTATTATTATTATTATGTGTATCTGCCATGTTTTCATCTATAGGTTCAACAATGCAGACTACATCACTAATAACCCTATTCTGAGTGCCATTAAGGCAGTGTATTACTGCGCCTTTGCCCTGCTGTATGGTCTCGCCGGCTCCTGCAGTGACGTGATCATGGTCAACTCTACCTGGACGCTGGGTCACATCCTGGCACTGTGGCGTGCCCCGAACCGCACCAGCGTTGTCTACCCACCATGTGATGTCCAGGCCTTCCTTGATGTCCCCCTGGAGGAAGAGGAGGACAAGGACGGAGTCAGGAAGTGCCACTCCATAGTGTCGGTGGCCCAGTTTCGCCCAGAGAAGGACCACCGGCTGCAGGTCAGAGCCTTCCGGAAACTTCTGGACAGACGTAGGGGGGAGCCCGGCAGTAGGGAGCTGGTTAAGCTGGTGCTGATTGGTGGATGCCGGAATCAGGAAGATGAGGACAGGGTGCTGATGCTGAGGGGGCTGTGCCAGGAGCTGGGCGTGGCCGATAGTGTGGAGTTTAAGCTGAACATCCCGTTTGAGGAGCTGAAGAAGGAGTTAGTGGACGCTACGATCGGCCTGCACACCATGTGGAACGAACATTTTGGCATTGGTGAGAACAAAACAATCTTGAGAATTCTTGTATTAATACCTAGATTCTCTAGATTAATAGCATTGTTCGACTCATGTGGATAAAGTCCAGAATCTCAAAGGAATGTTTCCAACGTCTTGTGGAATCCATGCCATGAAGAATTGAGGCTGTTTTGAGACCAAAGAGAGGCTGTACCCAGTATTAGTATAGTGTTCCTAATAAAGTGTTTAGAAAAATAAAGACATGTACTCGGAATGGTCTTACACTTTTGACCCTCTTTACCTTTGATTTTTCACTTTGCAGGGAGTAGGACGTAGCGATGCTTGTCCCTGATTGAACCACACTAAACATTCCTCTGCTTTCTCTGTCTCTTTCTCTCAGGTGTGGTTGAGTGCATGGCTGCTGGGACAGTGATCCTGGCCCACAGGTCTGGTGGTCCTAAGCTGGATATCGTCGTGCCATATGATGGCGGCATCACAGGTTTCCTGGCTGATGATGAAGAAAGCTACTCCGATGCGATGGAGCGAATCTTCACCATGACGCCGGCAGCACGACTCGAGATCCGCCGTCGGGCACGTCAGTCTGTCAGCCGCTTCTCGGATCAGGAGTTTGAGGCATCCTTTTTGGCAGCCATGGAGCCTCTGATGGGCACTTTGGAGCGATGAATTTAGGGGAGGATGGAGGATGTTCCGTGTCTCATTCAGAGCTCATTACAACCAAGTTACTGCTTAAAGACTCGTTCATAATGCAGGCATGTTCGTGAGCATTCACCATCCGCTGTGAATCGCCCCACCTCTGCTGCAAAACATTCCTGTGTATGAAAAAATATACGTGGACTTTTCTTTTGATTTGGTGTATTTAGAAAACAGAGATGCATTGTGGGTAAGAGTGGAGTTTTCAGCTGAAAGAGTTAAAATACTTCGATGTAATGTAGCATTGCACTTGATGTACGTAGCTCGCAAACCCACTTTCGTATCTTGACCATAAAAGATAAGCTGCTTTCATCTGATGAACTTTCAACTGATACGAGACTGACATCAAATAAGAGAGGGTGAAAAAAAAAATCAAAACTGCCCTCTGGTCATTTGTAAAAGATAAGTTTTGCTAGCATGCTTGGGCATGGTGAAGCTGAAATGACTAGAGTCCAGTGAGCAGACTGCAAACAGACAGATTGTTTGTTTGGTTTGTTTCAAATCACAGTCCTGTCCACTGCTGTTTCCCACACTCTGCATCTTGTTTATCTTTGTTTTATTTCGTTTTGTCTCATTTCTGCCTGGGTCAGAGGCTGTCCTTCCAAAAGTCTGCTTTTCTCTTAAGTTAGACAACTTGTATGATGGTGAAGATGTATTTTCTCCTTTTTTATTTGAAGACTTGTATTCAAATTCTTATTTATGAGGATATTTACAATAAATGGTTTGAGGAAAATTTTGAGGACTTTTGAGTCATGTGTCATTTGTCTAGCTTTAAACAGAACTGGAATTAGGAAGGACTTTTCAGATACCTTCTTAAAGATTTGAAATATTTATGGTGCACACATGCTTATTAAATATTTATAATGTTTGTGTAGAAAACTGGTGCCGTGTTATAGCGTTGAAATGTTTTGTAAAGTCTGTTTAAGTTTTGATATATTCGGTTTATAAAATCGATTCGTTTCATTTTTAAGAGATATTTATTTATTTTAATATATAAATTATCAGTTTAATAGTTTTTGCTTATTTTATTAGTCTAGTTGTTAGCTTTCTAATTTAATGTGAGCTGTAAGCCGTAATCATCAAGATTAAAACAAAAAAGTCTTGAAATGTTGCTTTTTATGTATAATGAACGTAGAATATATGAAAGTCCCACTTTTTGAATTAAATTACGGGGAAAAAATGAACTTTTCCACGGTATTCAAATTTTTTGAGATGCACCTGTATATAAAACTTGCCTTCAGATATTCTACTTTACTGTCACTGCATGCAGATCATAGCTGTTAACAGAAACATGCCAACATCCCACTCCACATTGATACAGTAATTCGTGCAAAAGGGTTAAAGCCCTGACCGTGTAAAGAGTGCATATATTAACATACTTTTCAGAAGGTCGACGTTTCTGTATTATAAATTCTTTATTCTAATATTTTGAGATACTGGATTTTTCATATCCATGAGCTGTAAGCCGTAATCATCGAGATTACAACAAAAAAAGGCTTGAAATATTTCACTTTATGTGCAATGAATCTAGAATATATGAAAGTCCCACTTTTTGAATTGAAGTACGGGGAAAAAAATGAACTTTTACACGATATTGTGATTTTTTTTGAGATGCACCTGTGGTCTTGTTAAAATTCAGTCACTTCACAAAGAAATAACACAAAAACAAAGCCTAAATAAAACAGGAAGACATAGTCAAAGCAAATATAATAATAATTCAAAAGAAATAAACTAAACTAAAAAGTACAATAGAATTAATCCAGTTTATAAAGAAAGAAAGAAATAGATATAATATATATAATAGATATAAAATGATTTTTAAACAAAGTACAACAGATGAAAGGGAATGATGCATCTATTGTTTCCATTTTTTGCTGGCTGGCGGTTTTGTCAAAACAACCTAGCTTTGGATGTTGTGGTGACTCTGAAATCCTATGAAGATTCAGGGAGTATTTTTTTTTAAACTATGCTGTAAATTCAAAATGCAAAAGTTTGTCTTCATTTTTGTACCAAAAACCAAGCCAGAGTCTTAGAGCTGACGGTTCAGCTATATTACACAAATGGAAGTTGCTGATGTGTTTTAAAAGAAAGATCAAAGTTGATTATGACACCGAGACATTTTAGAGTACTGTAAGATCTAACTAACAGGTCAACTATATTTAAACTTTAAGCTTTGATTGGCATGCAATATTTAGGCTAGCAGACACATATTTGTACATTATATCATCAGGATAATGAAAATCAGTGGCATGCTGATGACCAATGCAACAGAAGAGAGAAGAGTAAAGGACCAAGAAGAGACCCATGAGGGACATCACATCTACATTTTGTATATCTTGTGGTGTTATATGTGTGGTCATGGTCATCTGGGAAAACCTTTCACTTGGTGATATTTTCTACTATAAACTATAGCCTTTCTTGCAAGTTCTAGAAAATATGTTTCTCTTTCGTATGTATCTCGACCACAAAAAGTGTTAAACCTGTATTAAAGTCTGTTAACCTCCAAAAGAAAGAAGGGAGAAATTTTGAATCTGTTCCAACTGTGCCACAGGTACATCTGGCATTTTGACAGCTGGTATCTGATGACAAACAGACAAACTTACAAACGTAGTTCTGCATTCACTATGTGAGAAAATCATACTTAGCTAATAAAGTTTTGGAGATCTTTAGGCAGACTGATTGTTTTTGCCAACACATTTGATAAACTGGCTCCTTATATAGCATGTTATTTGCAGAACGATAGATAAGGCAATCTAGGAAACTAGCCTAAATAAATAATTTCCATGTCATTTTGGGGAAATATTTTTATGCTTGTTTTTACAGCTGAGAAAAATTTTTATGGCTAAAATCTTTTTTTTTTTTTTTTTTTTGCTGTTGCTATAATTCAGCCACAGCAACATCCAATGGGGTTTCAACACCACCACACAAAAGATCATATAATGGCTAATAATGCAAATGAGCTTTTCAAATCTTACAAGGATAAAGTTATACTGTATTAAATGTTGTACTATCTATAAATGACGTATGAGAAAGTTGTGAATGTTGGAGATATTTCATACAGTTCTTCACCTCTTTAGACAATAGAATTATATACAGTGGCGCTTGAGAATTTTCTATATATCTGCATGAATATGACCTAAACCATCATCAAGTTTTTACACGAGTCCTACAAGTAGATAAAGAGAACCCAATTAAACAAATCA
Organism: Ictalurus punctatus; assembly: GCF_001660625.3. Lineage (NCBI taxonomy): Eukaryota > Metazoa > Chordata > Actinopteri > Siluriformes > Ictaluridae > Ictalurus > Ictalurus punctatus. The sequence continues at coordinate 13,927,514 of NC_030441.2, read as the reverse complement.
GACAAAAATATTATACTTTGTTATATATTTATATATTGAGGAAAATGATCCAATATTACATATCTGTGAGTGGCAAAAGTATGTGAATCTGTGCTTTCAGTATCTGGTGTGACTCTGATGTGCAGCAATAACTGTAACTAAACATTTCCAGTAACTGTTGATCGGTCCTGCACATGGGCTTGGAGGAATTTTAACCCGTTCCTCAGTACAGAACAGCTTCAACTCTGGGATGTTGCTGGGTTTCCTCACATGAACTGATTGCTTCAGGTCCTTCCACAACATTTCTACTGGATTAAAGTCAGGACTTTGACTTGTCCATTCCAAACATTATCTTCTTTATTCTTCTTTAACCGTTCTTTGGTAGAATAACTTGTGTGTTTAGGGTCGTTGTCTTGATGCATGACCCACTTTCTCTTGAGATTCAGTTTATGAACAAATGTCCTGCTGTTTTCCTTTAGAAATCACTGGTGTAATTCAGAATTCATTGTTCCATCAATGATGGCAAGTCATCCAGGCCCATATGCAGCAAAATATACTACCACCCCCATGTTTCCCCATGCAGGAATGCAGTGTTTTCTCCAAATATAACCCTTCTCATTTAAACCCAACATTTTATTTTGGTCTCATCAATCCACAAAACATTGTCCCAGTAGCCTTTTGGCTTGTCCACTTGATCTTTAGCAAAATGCAGCTGTGCACCAATGTTTATTTTGGAGAGCAGAGGCTTTCTCCCTGCAAGCCTGCCATGCGCACCATTGTTGTTCAGTGTTCTCCTGATGGTGGCCCCATGAACATTAACATTAGGCAATGTAAGAGAGTTTAGTTGCTTAGAATTTACCCTGGCTCCTTTGTGACCTCGCACAAAGGAGCCAGTCAACAAATCTTTGTTGGTTGATCACCCCTGGGGAGGGTAACAATCATCTTAAATTTCCTCCATTTGTACACAATCTGTCTGACTGTGGATTGGTTTAGAGTCCAAACTCTTTAGAGATGGCTTCATAACCTTTTCCAGCCTGATGAGCATCAACAACTCTTTTTCTGAGGTCCTCCGAAATCTCCTTGCCATGATACACTTCCACAAACGTGTTGTGAAGCTCAGACTTTGATAGATCCCTGTTCTTCAAACATAACGGAGCGCTCACTCACACTTGATCATCATCGGATTGATTGAAATCACCGGACTCTAATTTCACCTTCAAATAAACTGCTAATCCTAGAGCTTCACATACTTTTACCACTTACAGATATGTAATATTGGATCATTCCCCCTTAATAAATAAATGACCAAGTATAATATTTTTATCTCATTTGTTTAATTGGGTTCTCTTTGCCTGCTTTTAGGGGTTGTGTGAAAATTTTATGATGTTTGGGGTAATATTTATGCAGCTGTAGAAAATTCACAAACTTTCAAGCACTACCGTACTTTTCCTTTTACATAATAATCCTTCCCATCATTCATGTTACACAATAATTCCTAATAGTCTAGTTACATAATAATGTTACCTCACTTCTTAAAATAAACAATCTAGCAGGTACTGGCTGTTAGCTCAGCTCTCACACAGTTGGATAAACCTTTCCTTTTGTGTGTCCATGACCACTGATAAGGTCTCTGAGCCTGCACGTAACTGTACAAGTATCTGGGATCTGGTCCATACTGTCCACATACTGCTTTTTCTAATGGAGATAAAAGGGTAGAACTGATCCTAGATCAGAGCTATGTTTAGCGATAAGACTAGCGCAGTGAAGGCCCTGTTCCAGGAATTATGGACCCTGAAATATCTGACTAGACAGAAAAGAGAGGCCAAGTAAAACAGCATGGCATACTGGGAAAGGAGGATACAGCGAGACAGACAGAAGCCTGATTCCAATAACATAAACTCCCTATTCACTTCTCCTAGGGAGACCAGGCAAGAGAAATGAAGCAGGATTGAGTAAACATCAGCTTGTGAATGTTACATCGCACAATCTCTTTGGCTTCCTTTGAAATGTACCACAGCGGAAAAACTAAAAAAGTGAACAATTAAATATTATTAGATGAATTGATATGGCTCAGCATGAGGGGCGTGGTTAGGGGAAGTGAGCTAGGGCTGAACTTTTGTGAAATAGAATGCAGCCGGAGGAGGGCTGTAGGGATTTAAAGGTAGCAGCGGGTGCTGCTGCCCACCAACTCCAGTTTGATTGACAGAGGAAGATGAGGTGCTGTGTTCTGCTCGTGCTGTTTCTCCAATATCTGGGAGGTTCAGGTGAGTCATGTGTATGCATTTTATCTTCACAATACTACATTACCATTGGTTTTTATGCGTCATATTTATGGATGATCTGAATTAACATAATGTACAGAATATAAGGATAGAACAACATTTCCAGTACAAACGCTGGTAAGTTCATCCAAGATTAGACTGACCTTCAATCAATCAATTCGGCTCTGATATAGACCATTCTATCAGCAGGCATAGTTTAAGTCTAATAAACGGAGTACAAATCAAATCAACAAGTGAGAACAGTAGAACATTGTTGGTAGGTTTTAGTTGTTGGTAGACATCCAGCGTTTTGTTTCCCCTCCTGCAAACCTGAAAAAAAAAGTCTCTAAAGAAAACAAAAGAAGAAAATCTGAGAAATTTGAAAGCTTCAAAAATGATTCATGCCATCAATTGTTATTTACAATCATTTCTGTACCGGCATCAAATCTGAGTTTATTGTCTACAATTATACAATTGTATTTATATCGTTTACGCTGCTTTACAGTTACCCACGACCTTTGAACATTCAAACATACTGATAGTTCACATAATAGAATTAAAGTACAGTACACTTCATTTATATCTATGTTTGAGCTGCTTACAGAACAAACACTTATAGAACAAGTAAAAAAAAAAAAAACTTATAACTAAGTATTTACAGTACATAAGGGCCATAAACTGTGCCCTAGGACTAGCTTCCATATTTATCAAAATTCTCAGACATATTATAATCTCAAACGTTCTTTGTAGCATGTAATGATGCAGATTTACACAAATTTATTCCCAGATTTACCTAGATTTTGCAAATCTCCATGACCGATTTAAAAACAGGTATTACCTTCATCCAACAGGCCTCCCTCTGTTTGAACTGAGTTCTAAAGCAGACGATGCACTAAGGATGGCCCTAGACGAGATCAACGCTCGTTATGCTCGGCTTCACCTCTACAGGGTGTCCAAGGCTACAGTCACAAGAGTAGGTGGAATTGCACATTTATTTTTAAAAGGGTGCTTGCAGTGACACTTCAGTCAAACCATTTTATCTAAGAGACCTTCATCCTCTTATACTTCATCCTCTCTAATTATCAAACAATGCAGACCTACAACTGAATATGAATAATGAAGGAATTTATAGTAATGAATAAACATGAATTCTTCCACCTGAAAAAGTAATCCAATTTCTGAAAGTCCAGTTAATGCAGATTAAGAGTATATATTTACCAACACCTTTGACTAAAGAGTTCATGAAAAAAATATGTTAAATAAACATTAATTGCCTCAACTCAACAACTGCCCTTACACTTCCATTATAAGCTATTTTTGAGTGAAAAAGGGGTTTTCATTGTCTTCTCACTACAGAGAATCATGTCACATATACACCACAGAAGTATTGGAAATTTGATTGAAAAAGCACTGGAATATTCCTTTATGCTTTTCTTCTGCTAAATATTTCCATGTATTATACTGTAGATATCCAAATACCTATTTTAATATTTAGTGGTCGATCTTTCAAGACTTGATGCATATCCACAATGATTCATAATTCAAGTAAAATGCATGAAATCCTGAAATATCTGTTCCAATAAAATCATTCATTATCTGAGAGGCCTTGTAAATACCATTCCTAAGCAAACACACATATTGGGTAGACAGCTTTGATGGATTTCCCTGTTACTTGGTGCACTGATGCTTATGAAGTGTGTTTGTGAAGAATACGGCATATAATGCAAAGGTTTTCTCCTTCTCCTTGCTACAGGTTGTTCCACTGGGGATGAACACGTATGATATGATGCTGAAATTTGGGATAAGGGAGACAGAATGTCGGAAGGGCTCTGGGATTGACCCTCAGGGCTGCGCGTACCGTAGAGGCTTCTTTGTGGTAGGCCTCATTTGTTTGATTATTTACTGATCTTGGTCCAGCTCTTTTAATTCGGATTCTTACGTGGACTATCATGATAAGAACACTAAAACTGATCTCAGATCAGTCTTAAGAGGTGCATAACTTAGTGCCTTCTGTTTAAATTCATCATAAGTCAGTGGTGTTTGTCTGCAGATTGCAGTTCACAGAAAACTTGCGTTTCAGTTCGTATGTGAAGATCTGAAAAGCAAAACATACTGATATCATTCTTTTCCAAAGAATTTGTTAGCTAGTTAGCTAACATAAGACTTTGGTAGACAAGCTTGATAGTACTGCATGTTGTAGCCGGCTAGAATTAGCTCTGAAAATTCTGAGCATTTATCAGTATGACTTATGATTTCTGTCAGGTTAGCTTAAGTCATATTCATAGACTACATGCTCAGAATTTTCATTGCTAGCTAACATTGTCTATCCTGACAGGATTTCTGAGAGGAATTTTAAGTCATTCATAGATTGTCCACTGCTAACTAGCCAGCTAGCTGACATGAGCAGACATGACAGAATTTCTGAGAGGATCCTTTTAAGCCTATAAATAAACAGCTGGCTAGTTAGCAGTGGCCATTCTGAGCATTTGATGAATAACTTCAAACGCATGAAACCAGTTAGCTATTATAACAGCATTCCTGAAGGGAATATTAATTCATATTTATAAATGCTTACAATTTGACTAATGCTAGCCAGCTAGTTAAATTTTAATATGCTTTTCTGCTGATACTTAGCTACCATAGGATGAATTGACAGGACTACTTTTGAACTCTGGGTGCCCAAGTAATGAGGGGCAGGTCTTTGAATTCAAATATGGGATTAAGGAGACGGCCACTATTCTGCAGTCTGCAGACAGGTCCGTCCTTAAAATCTGTGTGCAAATTTCAAAAGCTAATCCTAAATCTTTGATAATTTCTTGTTTTGTACATCAATATAACGCTCAGAGGACAGAATGCAACATTCAGTGATTACAGTATGTATGCATTTACTTGTGTACACTGACTTAGAGTAGATTACAATATGCACATTTCTGAGTTCTTTAAGCCCAACCATGAACTAAAATATGTGAATCAGTGTAGATGTATTGCATATTAAACTAGCCTTTTTTTTTTTTAAAAGAAAAGTGAAGAGAATTTAACAGGTTAACATTCTGCAAAGGGTCAGACCTTGTAGTTGTGAAATGGTGAGTGACGAAAATGCTCTGAACTCTTCACATAGCTGACCTCTATTTGGTGCCATGCCAACAGAACCTTTCCAAGCAAATTCAAAGAAACCGAAAGTTTGGAATGACACATTCCATGAAAAAACAAAAGTTTTAGCCCAGTTTACTTTGCTCTTGCATAACAATTTTCAAATCCACCCCCCTTGATTTTAACCCAATCTTTGTTCCGAACCCTCTTTCTCGTCATCCCTTCTGCTGTGTCCAGTTGGAGGCAGGCTGCCACATCAGAGCACGTTTGTCTGAGAGACTCACCAATATTGTCTCCCTAAAATGCAGCCCGGCACAAAGTTCTAGCTCCGAGTCCAGTGAAGAGGTGAGTGAGAAATTCTGCATTTATATACTGTGTATGAGTCCAGGGTACATATGAATACTCATAAAAGATTGGGTGGCTAATTGAGAATTCAAGGTAAATTAACTCATTGATTTTGTGGTTGCAGGTGTGGACCGGATGGCACTACGATCCAAATCGCCTTGCCCGTAGAGGTAAGTACATTTATAAAGACAGGTTTTGTGTCCAGTGGATTAATTCTGTTATGTAAGTGTGAGATTTGCACACTAAGTGCACGGGGTGTTCTCCATGCCACATCACTGTATGCACCAGTTGAGGAGGTTATATACAAATACACACTTACCCTAGAGTGTTTGCTGCCGCATGCTCTAGTGCTAACCTTCATAAATGATAAAGTAAGAAAGAAAGACCTGTGGATGTTTCTAAAATTAACAAATAAGACAAGCAGATTATGATAACCAGCATTAACCAGAACAAGATATCTAGAATTTAGATACAGTACATTGATAATCTTATGGGATTACATACCAGGCATTAAAATCTATGTAGGTTTGATCCATCCTGAAACTGGCTCCTTAACCGACATAGTACTTCATAATACCCACTTAATTTATTTTTATTTTTCACATTTGCTACAGACCCTGTACCTTCGACTGGGACTCCAAGCTCTCACGCACCTCCACCGATACATCCTGGGCGCTATGGTGACATCAACATTGGTGAAGATTATATGAGCAACCATCTGGAATAACCACAGCCATTTTTTAAGCGTACAAAAGTGAGGGATATAGGAATACAGGCTATGGAGATTTAAGTCTGATTTTGTATAGGTGCTAGAAAGTTCAGGAGGTGCTATATAACATTCAAGATTACTTAAATGTTCAAAAATTATGAAATAAAAATTTCAGTAACATAGCCTGTCCACATAGTGGGCATCCTCTTTGACAAATATTATAATAAACCGCATCATCTTGCTATTGCGATTGGTTCTAGCAGATTCTGTTTGTTAAGATTAGGCTGTATCACTTGTATGCACACACGTACACGCTCTCCTTGTCGACTCAAATACCCACATCAACAAGACCTTTAAGTTAAATTTCCACAAAAACACTATTAAAAGGGGATCAGCACCTGTACTTAGCAATGTGATGCTAATGGTTAACTATAGTAGCATTTTACCTGCTGAACGTTCTTTTAATGAGGTATAAACCACCTTTATCCCGCAAGCTCTATTCTCAAATCTGTTTAATAGAGGCAAACAGGCATTGTAAGGTATGAAAACCTTTATACTGTGGCTGTGACATTACATTGCCCCAATCAATACCATTAGACACTGACATTAAAAGACAAGAATAGATAGTGTTCCCATGGTTTAAGACTGGATAATTAACTTTAATAATTTAATGTTTACATCATCAAAATCCTTAAAAAGAAACATTATATTGTTGAATATTCAGTCTTCCAAAACACAGATGTCCTTCCAAGAGGAATACATGGTTCTGTAAGGTAATACACATGTTTATACATATATGGCATGGTCATTTTGCTGCTCGGTTACAGCTATTGTGTGGTCTGATTTCATGTTGTTAACCAGCTCTGATCTTCATAATTTCAGTAGGGTTGTATTAAGGACTGTTAATAAGTTGTAATAAGGACTGTTGAAAAAAAAAAATCTCACTGGTAATTTAACCAAAACATTAAAACAATTTTGACATGCCTATACAAGAAGGACTGTTCATTGACTGCTCCCTGCTAAAGGATGAGACCATAAGTAACCATCAGGTAGGACATTGTTCCCAAGTCGCAGGACATGAGCTACACACACCAAGCCACTCGAAGTCCATGATATATGAACAACTGTTACCAGGATGCCGGAATTCTTGGCATAAGACAGCATGATCAGAAACAGACAATTACAGCAGGCGATATTGTACAGTAAAATACTGAATCGTTGTGAATTGTGTAGGTAAGTCAGACAGGTTCAGCACAATTTTCGCACAGAATTCTCGGAGCAATCATGACAAGTCTCTTCATTCCTCTTCATTTAGGTGACAGGCTTATTTTGATGAAATGTCCCTTATTAAATATTTCCCAAATCTTTTCCCAAAGAATTTGTCTCAACTGTTACCTAGATTTAAATAGCGTGAATCATTTTATGCACTGTTTTCTGAAAAAATCGACACTCATCATCACTGAAAGAGGTTACACAAACATTCTTGAAAATTCCCAAGCACCCCTAAAGAACGCTAAGCACATTCACCAGTATATTCGATCACTGTCTCTTGCAGGCAAACAGGAAGTGCCAGGCCTCGGTACAAAAACACAACATTTACTACTCTCTCAAACAATCATCTTCAACCCTTAACAACTTCATCCTAAAATAAAAAATGTCTTCATATATTTAAATAAATTCATATAAAAAACAAAGGCAAAGTTCATCCTTCCTGTGAGTTCCCTATAGTTTCTGACATTCAGCCACCCAAAATCAAACCAGCTTTTGTATGATTCATAGAATTTTGCCCTTATGTCCATGCAGTACCAGTATGTTGCAGCGATTTCCTTCATGTTGTAGTTTGAAATTGAATTTGATACTGAGTGCACCAGTGCATATTAAAGCTGAGAGTAATTTTGATCGCTTGTCCACAAAGTCAAAAATGGTTTAAAAGCCAGTTATACAGATTGCTATTTATCCACATTCCTGTATGAGGGGTCAATAAGGAGCATCCAAGGACATTCCAGTACTCTCAGTTTGTCAGTTTGGTGCCGTTGTCCCGTTTAGGTGGGGCAGGAGGTGGGCCTCGCCTTATTGTTGCATAGCCAGAGATGTTGCTGGATATATACCCACTCCCACTATGTCTTTGCTGGTCAAGAAGCTCTGGAGGAGGTGGAGGCAGTACCATGTCATCCATGGTGGCCACAGGGTCCAACTTGGCTGCAGAGTTTCGCAAAGACTTGCGCCTTAGAGTCCGGTTCAAGTCCTCTAGAAAGTTTGGCTGAGTGCTTCCCTTTGTAGAGGTTGAAGGTGCGGGCCCTCCCTGAAGAGGTGGAGATACTGATGGAGGCTCTGGATTTGTATTGTTGCGGCGCAGTGACGTAGGAGGTGCTGTCTTCTTCAGGGAGTTCTTGCTCCATGTAGGCTGGGGCTGGGGGTTCACCACAGCAACTTTTGGGGTGCCTGGTAGGGGCGGTGGAGGTGGGAGATCTGATATATGTGGAGGAGGAGGAGGAGGAGGAGGGGGAGGAGGAAAGCTGTTATTCTCAGTTGGAGCATGGGAGGGAAAATGTGTGCTGGGCTGCTGGTTTTGACCCACTCTGTTCTGCAAAGCCAGTGGTAGATTGGCCAGGTTCAGTTTGCCAGGTTTAGGTGGTGCAGGTGGTCCAGTAAAATAATCCTTCGAAGGAGAACCAGAAGACACGGAAGCAGTAGAAGCTGTGCTGGGGTTGAACTTGCTCACTAGATTTTGGCGGGACTCCTGGTATTCGGCTGAAGAGTTGAACTTGACACTAGAGTTGCGTAGAGGGGTCGGGGGAGGCTTCTTGTTTCCGCCATAGGATCCAGAGGGGGCCTTCATTGGAGAACTTAGATGTGAAGGGGGCAGTGGAGGTGGAGGTGGTGGTGCTGGACCTGGGGGAGGTGGAGGAGGTGGACATGGGGGTGGTGGTGCTGGGAAAGAGAGTGTAGTATCCGGAGGTGGTGGTGGAAACTCAGGTGACCGCTGTTGCTGCTGAACTTGTCCACCAGGTTGCCATTTTGGTTTAGTTTTAACTGCAGGTGCTGATAGTGGAGGTTTGTGAGTTTCTACATGGTTGGCCACTAAGGGAACGGCACCTGGAAACTGGCTGGCAAGCTGTTTGACCAAAGATGATGTAGTAGAGGTCTGGTTCAAAGGGGGCATCGTCTTGGTGATGCTCTGCTGCTTGGGTAGTGTAGGTGGTGGATGAGATTTCACTGGTGCAGGAGGGGGTGGAGGTGGTGGTGGAGGTGGAGGAGGTGGAGGAGGACCTGGAAAAAGAGGTGCAACTGGAGACACTTGCATGGTGACGCCTGATGGTTTTGGTGCAGTTTGAGGTGGAAATGCTCCAGGAAAGATTTTGGGCAACGCTCGAGGTGGCCCTGGGGCAGGTGGTGGGGGAGGTGGAGGAGGGGGAGGTGGAGGTGGTGCTAGAGAAGGAAGCTGCTGAGGTGGGAGAGGAGGGGCAGGAGGAGTGGGGGGTGGTGGTGGTGGAGGAGGTGGAGGGGGTGGTGGCGACTGAGTTTGACTGCCTGAAGGGGATACATCCCTGGGTATGCTGGGGAACTTCTGGGCTAGAATGTGTTTGAGGCCATTGGAAGTTAATGGAGGTGGGGCTGGTTGTGCCGGGGGTGGAGGAGGCAGGCTGTTGGTTTGCAGTGGAGGTGGCGGAGGGGGAAAAGCATCAGATCGGAAGGGGGATGGTGGTGGAGATGGAAGACTTTGAGACTGGATAGGTGGAGGTGGAGGAAAAGGCTGGGACTGGATAGGTAGTGGAGGTGGAGCAAGGGGGTGGGATTGAATAGGTGCTGGAGGTGGTGGTGGGGGTAAAGCTTGACACTGGATAGGTTCTGGAGGTGGGGGAAAAAGGTGGGATTGGATAGTTGCTGGAGGTGGGGGTGGGGGAAAAGAGTGGGATTGGACAGGTGCTGGAGGTGGGGGAAAAGAGTGGGATTGGATAGCTGCTGGAGGTGGAGGTGGAGGAAGAGGGTGGGACTGGGTTGGTGGTGGAGGTGGAGATGGCAGTGGTGGAGAAGGTGGGGGTGGTGGCATGAACTGAGGCACAGTGGCTGGGCTTGGAGGGCCAAGTTTTAGGACGGCCATTGCTGAACCTGGAGCAGGCATAGGTGCTGGTGGAGGAGGTGGTGGTGGGGGTGGGGCATTTGCTCCTGGTGGAATATTGTTGATGTGGGGCTTCAAAGGCTGAGGGGATGGTACTGGAAGCACCTGCTGTGCTTGGGGGTGTGGCTTAGCAGCCTGAGAGGCATTCTTCAGGCGGTTGATGGTGCTGTATTTGGCAAATATATGTGGGCCTGAGTAGTGATGGAAGCAGACAGGAGGAGGGGGTGGCGGAGGAGGTGGTGGCGGTGGGGGTGGAGCTGGAGAGGATTGGGCCAGTACTGGAGAGGGCAGGGGCAGAACTGGAGAGGACTGGAGTAGGACTGGAGAAAGCTTGGGTGGAGCTGGAGAGGGCTGGGGCAGAACTGGAGAGGATTGGGGTAGAACTTGAGAGAGCTTGGGTGGAGTTGGAGCAGGATGGGGAGGAGCTGGAGATGGCATGGGAGGAGCTTGAATGGAGGTTTGAGTAATGCTACTACGAGGTTGCAAGGCTGACTGTGCATGTGGGTGTGGCACTGAATTTGACTGAGGCTGCACATGCTGCTGCAAATGCACTGAGGCAGCTGTATGCTGCTGCTGCGCCAAATGAAGAGTGTTATAGTGTGCATGGCTGGAGTGGCCACTATGGACACTGTGGATAGAATGGCTTGAACGCGTTGACTCTGGTCTCGTCTAAGAGGAAAAAAATATACAAATAGAACATTTAACAAAATACACACCACGATAATTTATTTAACAGAGTCTGTCTCCATGTGAAAGATAAGAATGAAGTTGGAGCCACTGGTCATATTGTCAGATCCAGTATTAATAAATAAATGCTTAGACTAAATTTACATCAACTAAAAGTTAGGTTTTTTTTCCTCTTTCAGCACGAGACTAAGCAAATTACCCACACAGACATTTTTCCATAGCATTATTTAAGCCAACTTGACCAAATATTCTAACAATTCTTGAGCTCAGTGTAAGCAACAAGTACACAAAAACATGGTATTCTAATGCACGCTATGAGGTACCAATACACAGATATGCTTTTGAGAAATTAAGTAATGAATGTTTACTGCCAAAAGGTAAAACTGGTCTTAGGGTACATAGAAAAGGCAAACTTGCAGTGAAGCCAAGAGATGTTAAGTGCAGTTAGAACACTACACAAAACTGCTTTTAGATCAGGCATTCAGCAACTCACTCTGGTACTCTCCTCCATCTGTGTGCCTCTCTTCCAGGCCTCGGAGAAGATGGAGCTGACGACACTCTGTGAGCGCGCATGTGTGGACGAGGTGCCATCTGACACCCCGCTGTCCGTCTGACTGGAGTGGTTGGATTGTGACTCTATAAGGACACACCAAGATCAAGAACCATCATGATCCAGCAACTTGCACACAGACTGTACTTGATTTGACTGAAACCAAAGCTATAAATTGCGAATAAAATGTCTCATAAGCTATGAGAAAGAATTCTGTGTGTGTGCAGTTCACAAATCTCCATCCAAGTAGAAGTAGTTGGTATTAGGGTAATAATGAAGCACTCGAAACATTCCACCAAGAGCTATTCATGTTCAATGCTAATATGATACAATCCCCACTATGAGGACTATTTGCTAGCCAAAAACATATTTGATCACCTGATAGAGAATATGTGATAGCATGTACAGATCAGGTACAATTAAGTCAGGTTTAACAGTGAAAGTTGTATATAATGTCACATCATACACAGTCAAGTTGGAGCTTCCAGGAAGGTCTATGGATTTACAAGTCAAAAACAAGTTTAAGTTCTCGGGCTTAACACTGTTTAACAGTATTGTTAGGGTCACTGCAACATTGGCAACCTTTCTAGCATCAGTACTACCTGCTTAAGATGTGTTAGCACAGTTAGGATTTTTACACTTCTGTCTTTTCTGAAGCAATCCTTCAATCAACAGAGCTTCAACCGCTAGTGTAGTCATGAAGTATGACAAATTGACTAATGTCACCTTCCTATGAATTCTATGAATGAACACATATTCTAATCAGTCGCAGTGAGTGATGTTTGTACGTGACGCACCAGGGTTGCTGACTGAGCTGGTGCCAGACTTGATGCTGGAGCTGGATAGAGAAGACCAGTCGTAAGCGGCCTCAGTGCGTTTCATAGCCTCCTGATAGTTCAGGTACAGCTGCTTCCCATACTGCAGAAACACACGCACACACCTCTTATGAAGTATCTTATACATTAGTATGACTAAACTTGGTTACAGTCCTCAGCAGCTATCAACATCGAGCTGGCTATATGTTGAAAGACATGACATGACAGGTCTAAGCTACACGAGCTTAGCGGCAATTTGGTTACCTTGGCAATGCGGATGCCGTTGACCCATTGGTGCAGGGTTCTGACATCATCGCAGCACAGATACTTGATGTACTGAGACTTCTTCTGAATCTGAGGGTGCTGTGGGGACAGTCCAGGGTGTTAACATGACTAGACAAGATTTCCAAAGTATCTTTGATGAGGTGGTACCTACAGCTACCACCAGAGGGCAGCAACATGTCTGATTCACACCAATACACACATGGACAAACGTAATGACGCTGCACAATATTCAAGCCTGTTGAAATTCTACAGACAGTATGGAATCTTAAATAGCAAAATTTCAGGAAACCTAAATACATGAATGCTGGTGTTGTGGAAAGTGATGTGCAATACAATGTATAAATAATATACAAACATTTCTTCCTGGGGTAATGTTATATATGCTTTACTCCCACCAGTCATAAGACTGATGCTGCTCATCACAACCATACAGTTTTTCTGAAAATTACATGTTCATTCAAATGTAGCATTGTATGTTCTGTGTGTCTGGACCTGTAATTTATTATTTATCCTAATAGAAAACCACCATGACCCTTAAATGTTTTCAAATATTAGCGTCAATAGGTTGGTGCACCCCCACATTGCATGTACATTTGTGTTTAGTTCTGCTTGAGTAGCAAAGTACGTGGAGGGTTGCCAATGCCAAGTGATCAAGCGCATTAATTAGAATAACAGACCACACCCATTAAGACTGTTCTTGGATTGGTCTGATCTACATGATCATAAATCTTTTTAAAACTTTTTTTTTTAACTTCAAACCTTATGTTCAATATAACACACAAGTCTGATATAAACATTTGTAATTTTATAGGATGTTACTTGGCACTTTCCGTAAATGTGTAAAAAGGTATAAAAAGCATGTCTGGCATGACTAAATGATGTGATATCTGGCAAGCAGGAGGATAGCTCTGATATATGACAGTCCTGACAGAGAGCTGAAATGGAGGACTAATGATATTACAACACACAGGATGTTTCAGTGTCAAACCCAAGGGACCATTTACAGGCATACATAGATTGATCTTAAAGCTGATGTACGGGATACTGGCATTGAATGAGATTTCTTTCTCAACCAACACACACACACACACACACGCACGCACGCACGCACACCTTGAGGGCGAGGCAGTAGTCAGTGGGAGCTTTATACTTGCTCCGGTAGTCTTGTCCGTAATAAACATTTACATGATCCAGTTGCAGGAAGCACACCAAGTCTTTAGAGGCCTGGAGGAGAAACCATAAAAGATGATGTCATTCTTTTTTTTTTTATATTACTCCATTACAGTTATTAATTGGAATGAAGGTAATGTGACACTAGGGACGTATAAATACATAAAATACCTGAAGGAAAAGCTACACTCTAAAGTGATCTCAGAGTAAATGTAAGGAAAACATGGCTGTGCTTTGAGAAAAAAAAGATGAATACGTGTGTATATATTCCCAATGGGTTAAAGTAGACAGACCCAGTACCAGGCAGCATATGGTTTACACTATGCTAAGTGGATCCATAAACAGGAAATACCACTGAGAAACTCATTTGGCTCACTGTCCCTTACACACACACAGTGATTAAAAAAAAAAAAAAAAAGAGTAATAAAATATGTGATAACACACACACACACAAACACACACACACACACACACACACACACACACACCTTGGCCTTGCCCTTAGGCACAAAGTAAATGCCAGACGCTCGTAGTAAGAAGTAGCGCTTCTTCCATGACTTTTTCCCATCATCCTTCAGCCAGAGCACTCCCTCAATCTCTGGCACTGATACAGAGCCACCGCAGAAACACTCCTACACACACACACACACACACATTCAATGTTAGCATTCATAACCACCACAATCAGTGCATGAGTAGATCAAGTACACCGCAGTGCATTACTGAAAGTTATGAAGGGTTGCCAAATATATATGTATGTGTCTTAATTACCCCAAGACACACAAAATCTTTTTAACCCTCCTATTATATTATGGTTATTATATTTTGACCCATTTCCACATTTAAGATGTCTGAAATACTGGTTACTCTCTGTTATCCTCTTTGATATATATATATATATTTTTAAACTTTTTTAAATATTTTTTTTCCTCATTTAGGGTCATGAACAAACATTTCTTCCTATGCCTTGTCTCGGACAAGCCGTAATAAAAGTTTACTGTTTTAAGCTGTTCTTTGCTGTTTTTTTGTGTGTATCAAACTGTGGAAGTCATTTTGACCCATAACATAATGGATGTGACTTTTTCCCCCCAACATAATAGGAGGGTTAAATATAACATTTTATATATGATTAGATGATTAGTTATGCTTTCTGAATTATGGGTCAGGATCAAATCAGGGACCCTGGTGCTGTGCAGCTCATGTATGAATCCATTCTTAATAATTTTCTAAGCTTTTTTGAACTTTGAATACAGCTGAGTTACGATACTCGGACGTCTAAAATCCAATGCCTTGACCAAGAGGTCAAGGTAAAAATATTAAGATGAATCCCATTATTAACATAGTAATACAAGTGTGTGTGCTTTTAGGAACGTGTGTGAGACTGACCTCCAGCAGTGCCTCCTTGTTTCTGTCGGCCATCTCAGAAGTCTCCTTTTTTCCCAGTAGGTAGTTCTGGAAAACGTCAGGACCAGACAGATAAGTGCGACATATATGAGGAAGTGATATCAGACCTGATGTCTTGCACACATCAGGTGTGAGATGTAAAGGTCTTACCTGCGGGTTCTTGAAGAGCGCATACTTCTCAATACGCTCGATGAACATCAGCTTGTTCTGGCTGTCTCTGGTCCAGTTAAGCAGGTTCTCCACCAGGTTCTCATGGTCCTCAAAAATACGCTCTGAAGAGAGAGAGAGAGAAAGAGCGAGAGAATGAGTGTTTTCACATTCAAATGAATAGGCTCACCCCCCCTTAAATAAGTAGAGCAGAACCTCTCTACATACAGTAAGACATATGGATCAGTTCAGACAGAATAAGCAACGTAAATGTAATATTTAACGGAATGCATGATGTAGACTAAATAATCTGTTTATATTAGTCACAGGAAACAGGTTTCAGTCTATAAATGCTTTTATATTGTTCTTCTATACAAGTCCTGGCTCACAGCAAGTGACAGTAGTTGTCATGAAGCACTTGTTACACACTGACTGACTCTTCAGTTGAACAAATAACTGGACATACATTATCCAGGAGCTATCTGGACACTATTCTCCTTTGCTCCAACACTTCCACTGGCTCTAGATCGAACTGATGAGGTCAGCCTGTTACTGCGTATCTCCCGTCTTTATTCCAGACCACGGCTTGAGAAGTTGACAACGACATAAGAGCACCTACCCATCTGTAGCTCGGTGATGGTCTCCACCAGAGCCCAGTCAGGACTGTATCCGCAGTGGGACTTATCCAGCAGGCTGTCCAGCACCTGCCTTACACTCTGCCGCTCGTCCACCATCATCGTCTTCGAGCTCTCGTCCGACATGTGCACGCGGATCACCAGCTGTGGAACAGGAAGAAGAAGCAGCAGCGATATCAAACTACTGCTAATGGGTTAGTTTCTTTGCAGAAGTATTGAGAAGACATGACTGGTGAAGAGATATATAAGAATTCTGAAACATTGATGTACTTGTCGAATCTTCACAAAATGGATACCTTTAGAGTTTGATAGTAAATTGAAAGAATTTATAGTCATTATTGTATTTTATATTCCCTTAAAAAAAGGAATATGTTTCTCTGAGAAAGAGAGAAACAGAAAGTTGTACATGAATGAGAGAGAGAGAAAGAGATACAGAGACATGTAGATGGAGATAGACAGAAAGATGTATATAGTACTGTGCATGCAAAAAATATGCTGTAGAGCAAAGACGCCTTCAGAAACTATGAAATTAAATGTTTCTCAGTAAGAAATGAAACAAAGGCGATATTTGGTGTGACGACCCTTTGTTTAAAAAAGAAAAAAAAGTCTCTTGTAGAATTAGTACAGTTTTATAAGGAAATGAGCTGAAAGTTTTATTGAGCATCTTGCAGAACCAGCCACGGTTCTTCTGGAGACTTTGACTGTCGCACTCGCTTCTTATTTTTTCAGCAAGATCCAGCAGCGATCATTATACTTTTTGTCTGAAAAGTGTCTCTTACCACTTAATATGCTGCTTTCTTTACTGGCATGCAAATATTTTTCTGTAACATTTAATACTGTGCTAGAGAACTGATGTTTGGAAATCTAAAATGTTTTTGTACTGACCCGATAATGCCAGTACAGGACAAAAACTATAACAAAGTTTGTACTAAAAAAAAAAAAAATAGGGTGCCTAAGACTTTTGCGCAGTACTGTAGATAATGAGAGAGAGAAAGACTTAAGCCGTGTTTCCACCGAAATTACCCGGAACAATTAGTCCCAGGAACTTTTTTCAAGGGACCATTTGGTTCCTCCAGACCTTTGCTGTCTGCGTTTCCATACAGTGAAGTAAATACAGTAAATACTTCACTAAAATACAGTGAAGATTAGGCAAATTAGTCCGGTGACGTATGGCTGTGTGCGACAAGGATACAAAGCCTTGAAGTATGCTACAATCGAACTGATTCTTGATATGAAGTAAGCTGATCTGAATGGTGTAATGATAATACATGAGAAAAAGACGTAGCAGGCTCTGAGTAGAATACAAACGTTTGAACAGTAACAAAGGTCAGGATTAGGATTCGGCACTCTTATCGCTGCGGCCCGGGTTCGATTCGTGGTCAGGGAATGAATCGTTTTTTTATCTTTGGATAAAGGTTCGTGGTTTAAAAACGGACAGTGTATTTTCAGAAATCTGATAACGACGCTGCAGCAACAACAAGCATGGAGGAGATTCAAATTGTGCTGCTGTTGATTGTGATGTATTGCTTTGCTAAAGAGAAAACGTTGGACGAGCAGTGGTAGTAAAGCGAATTCAGAATGCTCGTAATGCTAGACTTAAAGTAAACTTAAAGATTTTATCAGCTGTTGCCGAGACGACCGTCGTATTTTTTTAAGAAACTCCATTGTGTTGGTTCGAATCGCAATAAACAACTGTTCGCACCGCAACAGACTTTTAAAAATGCTGGTTGAAAAAAAAATAATAATAAAAATGCTGCGTGCACTCAACCAATCAGCATGTTCAACGGCCAAGTCCCACCCCCCAAAGTTCCTGAACTTTGGAAAAAGTACCACCTCCCAAGAACTTAATTTAGACCCTGGTCCCTGTGTGGAAACACACTGAGTACCTCCAAAAGTCCCTAGTTCCTGGGGAAAGTTCCTGCGGTAGAAACACAGCTATAGAGAGAAAACGACAGATACAAAGAGAGAGACAGAAAGATAGAGATCGAGAGATCAGCCGGCCAATGAGAATACACTCAATACAGCTAATCTCTCTCTCTTGTACACAAACAAAAATGCAAACACGCTTCTCGCTCTTTTGCTCAATGCCGTCTTACAGGCAGGTAGATTTGTAACTTAACTATGCAACTGAACAGCGTCACATCTAGTTAGAAAACACACACACACACACAAAATCCCCCACAGATATTTTTAACTGTTATGGTAATTTAGCATAATAACAAACTGCCTATCTCTGACGTTTATTTTGGCAATGCTAGTACATCTGTTATGAATACGTTTACAAAAGTCTTGTGAATAAGGCGTGCCAGCACAGAAATCTCTGCCATGAGGCATGAATTTAACCAGACCCACTTGAGCCATAAAAGTAAAAATACTTCACTTCGGCAAACCTACACTGTAATAATTGGTTAATAAACTGCTGCTGACATTTCTCATTCTTTAAAAAGGATATGGAAAAAGTTAATAAACTCTGCATGTTGTTAAGCCTGATGTGCATGGCACTTGTTCATCAGATTACACCGAGCTCCACAGCATGCATTATTCTGGCTGAACATCATCGTTTCCTTATAAACTCCTGATAAAGACGCGGAACAGAGGCTCATTCAGCGCATTCAGTGTGCTCGCTGCTGTGAATAAGTGTCTGGTGGTGTACTGGTGCAATGAGACGACACTCACTTATATACTGGCTTTAAAAGACTAGTCTGAGCTCAGATCTGAACAAAGAATGACTAAAGCTGGGTTCACGCTTTATGAGTTTGGCCACGATTTGGTCGTCTGAGACACGTTTTGAGAATCCTAAAAGATTCCTATAACCCTACGCCAAAATCTGTAGTCTTTGATCACTAGTTCGACGTGTTCCCCGACAGCCCATTAATATCCGTTGCGGTCCAATTTTTCCTCCGATTAAATTCTGGCAGTGTCAGAAGATTTGAGGAACAGTCATGTAGTGTGGCTTCTCCTACTCCATACGACTCGAGACTTCATGCATGCGTCCGTTTTTCACGTCTTGACATTCGTACAGTCCAACATTAATGACAACTGCGATCCTACAGCGTGACACGGCTTACAGCGGGGATCGTGTTCATACAGTCTGACAAGCAACAGTCGCAAACGACTATTAAAAATCGCACAGCATGCACCCGGCTTAATAGAATCCCCACTATGTTTATAAAGCCACAATATACAAGAACAAGGACTGGTCAGATGATGATGTACTACACTCACAATAAATTGCATCATGATGCACTTTTCTGAAAGTATTTCCAGTATTAGCTGCAGGAATTTTTCAAAACCTCACAATTTGACATGAAATCGATTCAGTACCACGATATAATTATAAATGGATTTGTTAGGAATCTTGATGTTTTTTTCCCCACCAGTTTACTCCCCAATTTGGTCTTGCCAAGTCCTACCCACTATATGACACTACCACTACCAATTGAAGAGGGTAAAGACAAACACATACATGAGACATGTCTGAGACATGTCAAGTGCATCTACCTGTTGCCCATGCTGCATCACAGGGCAGCGTAACACACTCGGAGGAAAGCGCCATCTACCCTCTTCAACATGCATAAACTCACAGATAGCTCTGATTGGCTAAACACAGTGACTGACAGGAGAGAGAGAGAGAGAGAGAGAGAGAGAGAGAGAGAGAGAGAGAGAGAGAGAGTGTATGCAATCCCTCCCATCCTGCTCTCTTGACTCCCAGGAACGGATGGCTGTGGCATTGCCAAGATTTGAACTCTGTCTTCTCAACACTGACATCCAAACTTCTTCTATATATCGAGAAGTCTTTCAAAACATGCATATGTGTGTAAATCTATACTATTCTGTAATAATTTTGCTGACATGGTTTGGCTCCTCAGAGGGAAGTCCATCCATCCATTTCCGTACTGCAAATCCTACACAGGGTCGTGGGGAGCCTGGAGCCTATCCTAGGGAACTTGGGGCGGGGGGGATTACCCCCCTGGACTGGGTGCCAACCCATTGTAGGGCGCACACTCACACACAATGAACAATTTGGAAATGCCAATCAGCCTATAACGCATGTCTTTGGACTGGGGAAGAAACCAGAGTACTCGGAGGAAACCCCCGGAGCACAGGGAGAACATGCGAACTCCACGCACACAGGGTGGAGGCAGGATTCAAAACCCCCCACCCCCCCACCGAACGTGCTAACCACTAAGCCACCGTGCAAGTCAATACAATACAAAGTTCTTCTGACTGATCGCCTTAATCCTATAATAAAACATTTCTATCCTAGTGGACGTAGGCTCTTCCAGATTGACTCTGCCTCCAACCACAGGGAAGGAGAGCTAACTGAATGGAGGATGAAAATGATGGTCTTGAGACATACCAATGTGCACTGAAGCTGGTAAGGGGACTTGTGGGTGCCCAACACCTTAGTAAGACACTATGATGGATTTTCCTTCAATTTGTCAGCAGTCTATGAATACAGCCATCAGGAGAACATGCATCTCAGTAGCTTAATAGCCAAACGTAATACTTCCATGACTGAAAAGCCAGTCCAGGTTTTTCAGGATGTGACACACACGCACACACAGACACACACACACACACACTGACCTATTTTCTAGCATGTTCTCTCTCCTCGTCTGTCTGCAGCATGCTGTGCAGCATTGAGGCAGCATATATACAGCTCTATGATATTCAAGCGCAACAATACCCTGATGGTTTAAAATTTATTATTTTTTTTTTTAAAGCTCATAGTGAATAAGCTCATAAGCTCATAGATTTTGGTGAAATATAAATTAGGATTAATTACCGTCAATTAAACTTTAATTTGCATTAATTATTCAATAAGGCTTTACTTTATTATGACTAAAAAAATCCCCAAAAACCCCCCCAAACAAACCAAAAAATGCAAAATAGATAGGATTTTAAACAGACATTTATTTAGTATGTGATCCTACATGTTATCACCTCCTTGGATGATATAAATGTGAGAGATACTCTTATTAATTTTATGAAAAATATCAGTAATACACCATTTGTGGTTGAATTCTAGTCAGAAAAGACCAAAAATTGTTGGGTTTTTTTTTTGGCAAAAACTGGATGTATAACATACTTCAACCCTTCAACTTTAAGAAAGCATACATATCTTTCAGCAGAAATGATCGAAAGGCTCATTTCTTCAGAATGTTTTCACTCTTTTCACACA
Source organism: Ictalurus punctatus (assembly GCF_001660625.3). Taxonomy (NCBI): domain Eukaryota; kingdom Metazoa; phylum Chordata; class Actinopteri; order Siluriformes; family Ictaluridae; genus Ictalurus; species Ictalurus punctatus. The sequence continues at coordinate 13,906,132 of NC_030441.2, read as the reverse complement.
CAGATGGGTGCGTCATCCAGAAAAAATAATCACCTACTGTACTTGCGTACTAAATCATATTTGTTTGATGTTATTAACAGTACCACAACGTCTATTTAGAATGACACTATGCAAATTGGCCTATCACGACAAGTTATTTAAATACTTCTCTTGTTATACATTTGCTTGCACTCGTATTCTATGAACAAATGGATCTGAAGACAAAGATAAAGCCTGTCATTCTGAACTGTGTGTAGAAACAGGGCGAGTTTCTGTCACCACTGAAATGAAGCACACAGATTTCACATTAATGTATAAAACCTTGCTAGCCAAGTGGGATTCCGCCACATAGTGAATTTTGATTCAGAATAAAATTTCAGACACTGTTGTGATGGGAAAAATGGAGAGAAAAAACAAACAAACAAATATTTGAATAAAAAAACAACAACAACAAAACAAAGCAAATGAAAAACAGCAGACAAAAAAGACAGTTGGATGATATAGTGATAAATTCATATTAAACAGCATCGTGCAACATTTTGAAGGTTATTGCTTCTATACACCAACAAACTTAATCATTACTTTTTAAATCCGTTGAATCTTTTCCACTTCAACATTTTTTTTCATGTGATCATTGTTTTTCTTTGTTAGCTGTTTCAGAGTATGATATTTTTGCAGTATTGCCAAATCCTAGAACCCCTCTAACCCTCCCTTAACACACACACACACACACACACACACACACACACACGGCTTTGGCGCACCCACCTTTTTGACCTGTGCTTCTTTAATTTTCTCCAGAGCCACACGGATTTTTTCCGCCTTTGCTTTGGCAGCCTGCTCCTCCTACAAACGCACAACAATGTTACCACACAGACACACAAACAGACATGTGCACACACAAACACACAGAAAATTCCTTCACACCAGCAGGAGCATTGTGCATTGAATAATAATCTTTTTGAAAGTCGACAGGAGGAGTTCTGTCCTCTCACGCCCCCTTAAAATCAACCCTACCTGTCCCCTCCAACACACTGTCATCATGTCCATGTTCACTCTTCAAACCCAAAACACACGCCAGCTTGTGTCTCTGCGTGTGCTCGACTCACTATGCTACGCTACGCTCAGGACCTACTCACACGTCCATGTCCCGTCTCTCCGACCCTTTGGAGAATGAACGGCTGCTTTTTCATTTAAAAAAAAATACAATAAAAGTCCACATGAAAGGAGACGCAAAGCTGAAAATATCACAGACAAAACCCAACGTCGATCCGTTCAGGAGAAAAAATCTGGAGAGCCGTTGTGGGTTTTAGTAGAAACGCCAACAGAGATCGCCTTCAGCCAAAAAGTGGACTCCATGATGGGGGGAAAAAAAAAGAGTTAAAAAAAATACTAAACAAAAGTCAATCCTGGTTGCTCAGAAGGTGTGTAAAGCTGTAAGGAAGTGTGTGTGTGTGTGTGTGTGTGTGTGTGTGTGTATAAATATATATATATGTAGTGTCTAAATGAATGAGACACAGCTGGAGACATGGAGACACACTGAGGTGTTAGAAGACACGCTGCTGATCTTCAGCTCTACACACTGCACTCTAGAGGAGTGGGAGGGCTCAGAGAGAGAGAGAGAGAGAGAGAGAGAGAGAGAATTCCTCATTCACTACAACTGTCTGTCTCTCTTTCTCTGTCTATCACATCTCTCTTGCTCACTTGCCTTTATCTCCCTCTATCCGTCTGTCTCTCAGCTTCACTCATTCACTCTCACGTCTGTCTTTCTCTCACCATGCCCACTTCTGTCTGTCTACTTCTCTTTCTCTCACTCTCTCTCTCACTAGCCTACCTTCTTTGTCTCACACTTTGTGCCTGCATTTCTCTCTCCAGTTTTCTGTCCCACTCCCTACTTTCCTTTTACTGTCTCTCTCCATGTCGCTGATTGTCCATATCTGCTTTCCTGCTTCGTTGCTTCTGTAACTTTTTGTGTCTCTTTGCTCATGCCCCCCCCCACTCTCACAGCTCCTGTCGGTCTTCCCTCCTTGTCTGTCTGTCTGTCTGTCTCCTTACTTTGCTCCTAATATATCTAGCCATGTCCTTCACTGTCTATCTCTTAGTCTCCCTGCTTCACTCCTCCAGGCACATTCTTTCTGGGTCTCTTGGTTTCTTTCTTTCTGTCCCCTCCTTCTGTCTTTCTCTTCCGGTTTCTGTCTACACTCGTCCTTTGTCTCTCTCTGCTTTCTCTCTCTATCCAGTCCTGTTTTCCCTCACTCTATCTCTCTCTTTCTGTGTCTTAGACAGTCCTCTCTCTTTCTCTATCTTTGACGCCTCCCTGCTTCACACCCATGTCTTTCTCTCTCTGCATTTTCCCCTTTTTTCAATCGCTCTATCCATCACTGTCTCTCTCTCTCTCCACTACCACTCCACTGTCTTATAGTCTTTCTCTGTCCTCCTTCTGACTTTCTCTCTGTATCTCACTGTTTCATAGTTTCATGTCTGCACTCCTTTCTCTTTCTCTCTGCAAAACAGCTGCATTTCTCTGGGACCGTGTCCAATCTTGGGGTCTAATCCCCCCTCACAAACACGAGAAGCCTCCACAGAAGACCCTCTGCACCAATCGATCTATACAGCCGAAGCCTGAGAGCCAATCAGAGGGCGGCTTTTCCATGACCTTCTTTCTGGCGGCCAATCACGGAGAGTCTGGACAGACGTCTCGTATCGGCTCTTTTATCTCAGGCTGGTAAAAGAAGCAAGAGTTGATTTGGGAAATTTACAGTCTAAGCAGACAAGCTGTCTCTCTTTACTGATACATCTTTTATTGACAAACTCGGGAGAAATAATCCACCTAGTCATTCCGTTCTTAATTTCTGTCGCTTTGCTTCATTTCCTGTCTGTAGGCCAGGAGAGGGTGATGGAGAGGGAGGCAAACACAGAAGGAGTGAGAGATGCACTACGGATGCAACGCATATAAAAATGGAAACGTTGCAGATGGAAAAAGGAGAAGAATGCAGAGATAAAGAGAGACATGAACATGCAGAATTCTTGCAGGTCTTTGTCTAGGGTAAATTCCTGAGAGAGAGAGAGAGAGAGAGAGAGAGAGAGAGAGAGAGAGAGAGGGCAAGAGACACAGACACAGAGAGAGAGAGAGAGAGACAGAGAGAGAGGGCAAGAGACACAGACAGAGAGAGAGAGAGAGAGAGAGAGAGAGAGAGAGAGAGAGATAACAGGCTTTGCAGAGGTTGTTACAAAAATATTCAAATTCTCTTTGAAGTCTCTTGCCTTCTCTTCCCCCCCTCCTCTTCCTCCCTCGCTGTCTCTTCCATGTTCTGTAATTCACCATGCTGTCTCTGTGCTCATACAGAATAAATAATGTGAGCCCAGTTCAGTCTCTCTTCTCATCATTGCTAAAAAATACTCTAATGCTCCCCCCAAATCTCTTTTGTAGAGGTCCCCAAACTGTGGCCCTCATAAAGGATTTAACGGATACATTATGACTGGCCCGCTGAATAACTACATGGTTCACAAAAGAACAACCTATACGCTGAAGGCGACATTACGTTTAGTCACGTTAAGTCAGCCATTTATTTGTCCTCGGATAGACACAATAAACAGTGTTAATAAGTTTATTGTAGCTGTCTTTTCTGTGACTGATACCATCTAATAGTGTACTCGTAAGCTACTGGAGAATGCAGGGCATTTACACGCACAAACAATTACTTCTTCGTTTGTTGCAAGGAAAAGGCGCCATTATTTTGAATCCAAACATTTAAAGAAAAATATGACTGCATGCAAGGACACGTGCAAGACAAAGAAGGACACGTGCAGACAAAGAATCGAAATAAAAAAAAGAACTGGAAACACAGCAGAACTCGTTTTTAAGACAACCTCAACTGAAGGAGTCGTGCCAAACAAATAACATGCAGCTGAAAACCTCTCTCAGACGAGGAGTTTGTGTGTCTTGAAGGGGAGTTTGTTTGTCCAGATGGGGAGTTTGTGCGTCCTGAAGGGGGGTTTGTGCTTGTGTGTCCAGAAGGGGAATAAGTGTGTCCGGACGGGGCTAAGTGTGTCCGGACGGGGAGTAAGTGTGTCTGGACGAGGAGTAAGTGTGTCCGGACGGGCGGGGAGTAAGTGTGTCCGGACGGGCGGGGAGTAAGTGTGTCCGGACGGGGCTAAGTGTGTCCGGACGGGCGGGGAGTAAGTGTGTCAGGACCGGGAGTAAGGCGTGTCAGGACGGGGAGTAAGGCGTGTCCAGGCGGGGAATAAGTGTGTCCTGAAGGGGAGTAAGTGTATCCGGACGGGGAGTTCGTCGGTCCTGAAGATACTATAAGAGAAGAATCCTTATCATGAGAAGGACTGAAGAAATGGGAAGAAACCTTCATGTCCAGCTACAGCATAAAAATATTTTTAAAAACGGACGTTTTTTTTTTGCTAGCACTTGATGACAGTAATGATGTGCGATATGCTGCACAGCATCTCATATTTATATGTGGAGTTGACAGAGTCAACTTTGAGATATCTGAAGAAACTGCTTCTTTATGAAGCCTCAAAAGTACAACAATGGGAGAGTATATTTTTGAGAAGGTTCGCCAAACAATGGAATATTTGCGACTTGACTGGGCAAAGCTCACAAACGAGACAACTGGCGGTGCAGCGAGCGCGGTCGGCACAACACGGGGGCTGCTTGGCCTTGTCGATAAGGAGAGGGATGAACGAGGCCACTACATATCCACTTGCTTAATTCACCAGCAAGACTTGTGTTGCAAAGTAATCAATACATCACCATACCAACAATGTCTCAGGAAAGTGTATTGCGTAATCATTCATCATGATATCGATATTATATCGATATTAATCGCTCAATGCTAGGTAGTACCTAGCTTTTTAAACTGACGTGACAGAATTGCTGAACGTTCTTAATTTGCAGCATCAAGGCAAAGGTATGATATGTATTCTCATGTGAAAGCATTCGAAGTCAAATTAGTACTGCTTCTAAGACAAATATAAGCTATTTACTGAGAAACCACTGATCCGATTCCCAGCCAGAAAATGTGTGGAAGCGCTGAAACTGCTGAAGAGGGAGTCTGAGGTGAGATATCCATGCAAACGACATTCATCTTTTACAAAACCCATTTGCTGCTGACAGATGACACATTGCCTTGTTATCAAATGGAGCTGGTTGAAATGCAGAACTGTGATGCTTTGAAAAATGCTTTCAGGGCAAACAGCGTAATTGACTTATGTGCCTCTCTACCCAACTTCACTTTCCCGAACATCAAAAAGAACAGTCTCAACATGTCTACCGTCTTCGACAGCACTTATATCTGTGAGCAAACCTTCTCAAGTTTGAAATTAATAAACACGGCAATAAGATCAGTACCTCAACAATACATCTCATATAGTTTAGCTTTAAAACGTACGATCGGGAAGGTGTTGGACATGAGGACAGTGTTGGAGCACATGTGGACTGTTTCAGGGCACATGGGGACAGTACCCAATGCCATCTCAATGTCCAGCAGATGGTGTTTGGGAACATGGGAATGGTGTTGGGGCACATGGAGATGGAGTTGAGGCACATGGGGACGGTGTCGGGGCGTAATGGGGACAGTGTCTAGAGCGCAATGGGGACATTGTCGAGAGCGCAATGGGGACAGTGTCGGACGCAATGGGGACATTGTTGAGAGCGCAATGGGGACAGTGTCGGACGCAATGGGGACATTGTCGAGAGCGCAATGGGGACAGTGTCGGACGCAATGGGGACATTGTCGAGAGCGCAATGGGGACAGTGTCGGACGCAATGGGGACATTGTCGAGAGCGCAATGGGGACAGTGTCGGGATGCAATGGAGACAGTGTCGGGGCACAATGGGGGAAGTTGCGACTTCGCATACGTTTAAAATAGGCCAATAAATGACTGCCAGAGAAAACAAATATAGCAGCCAAGTGGTTTCATGTTGCTGCTTACAGAATACCACTAGCTGTCTAATACGTAAATCTAATAGTTCTGGAGAAATATTTGTGCATGAGTGCATGTGACAGAGACACAGAGAGACAGATTATTTAGATTGTGTAAACGGATCAATGTCCCTCAGAGACATCGCATGTTCTAGAAACCAATCAAAAGTTTACATGTGCATGTTTATTGGCGTGTACGCGTCGCCAAAACACATTTCCAACTCATATCAAACTGTGAGTCTCTCTGTAAATACACGGCAATCCTCAAAGCCTTAAATATACAAACAACCACCCACAAACATACACAATAACCTGTACAGCTAAACGGTGGAGTACAGGTGGTGCTCCATCCTGAGAGTTAATGTTCACTGATTAAATTCCCCATTGCGGTTAACCTTGTTAGTCACAAGATATTACACAGCTGTCTTACTTGAAAACAATTTAGCTAAACAAAAATATCTGGCTTGATAATAGCGGTACTAAATAAAGTTAGCAAAGCAGTGTCACACCATGTGGTCTTAATAGAATTAAGGATTAAATCAAATAAAGTATTAGATAAGCCTCTGTCATACTTATAAGGTGGTTAATCCAGTAGTTAAACGTAATGACAGAACTCACATAGCTAGTCAGCTCACCAATGTATCTTCCGAGTCTTCAGAAGAACTAGCATAGTTATACTGTCTTTTAAAAAAGCAGCCAAAAGTCCAAGGGAAAAGAAGGTAAGCCTGAGCTTCCTGAACTGTTTCTTAAATCAGCTTTCTAGAAATTAAATCATTTCTAGCTGACACTCACTAGCTAGTTCAGCACAAAAGCTACCAGACTGAGCGTGTGAAGGCTAACATGGACTTCCTCGAAGATACAGCAAATCTTTTCAAACTGCTGCTTGTGCACCGTGATAAGAGGAGAACACTACTGCACTGTTATGTGGTACTGGGGACAGATCAAAAGAGAACAATGTAAGACCACCATTGACAATTACACTCTCCTGGGATCATGTGAACTCCTGACAACAAGACACAACTTTTGGTATACAGGAAATCCCACATAGTGTCAGACTTTCACCTCAAATACAAACTCTTTGGAAATGTGAAACAAATACAGCTCAATAATACTGTAGGTTTGACTTCAACATCTCCAATAATACCAACAGTTGTGGTAGGTGACGTAAACTACAACGCTGACGTGTAAAAAAAACACACAAAAAAACAACATATTCATGTACATGTTCTGCTGGTGTGAAGGTAAAACAAGTTGATACCCATGCACATTATATCTTCAGTATTTATAAAAGGGTTCTTCAGTTTGTTCCTCTGGTCAGAACCTTACCATGTAGAACCTCATTGGAGAATTTCCCTATGAGAGATGTTTCCATGCACAACCAATGTAGGAAGTTACAAACTCTAAAGAACCCTTCTTTAACAATCTAAAGAACCCTTGTCGATGAGTGTAAATATAAAATACAAATAGAAAAAAACCCAGCCCTTCAATGTATACACTCATTGGCCACTTTAATAGGAACACCAGTAATCCTGCACATTTATGCAGTTAAACAATCTGCGAAATCACGTGGCAGCAGCACGATGTATAAAATCATGCAAACACAGGAAAAGAGCTTCAAGTAATGTTCACTTCAAATACCAGAATGGGGAAAAAGTGTGATCTCTGTGACTTTAACCGTGGCATGGTTGTTGGTGCCAGATGGGCCAGTTTGAGTATTTCAGAAACTGATGATCTCCTGGGAATTTCACACAAAACAGTCTCTAGAGTTTACACAGAATGGTGTGAAAAACAAAAAACACTGAGTGAGCGACTGTTCTGTGGGTGGAAACAACTCGGCCAGATGAGTTCGAGCTGCCAGGAAGGATACAGTAACCCGTATAATCACTCTTTACAACTGTGGTGAGCAGAGAAGCATCTCAGTATACACAAATCATCAAACCTTGAGGTGGATGGGCTACAACAGCAGAAGATCACATTGGGTTCCACATCTATCATCATGGGCACAGGTTCACCCAAACCGGACAGTTGAATTTTAGATGGAATTTTTTTTTTTAAACCACCTGGTCTTTTTCCAGTCTTCAACTGTCCAGTTTCTGTGAGTCTGTTCCGTAATGAATGTGCAGTTGTACAGGTGTTCTTAATAAAGCGATTGTATGCATCTCATAATAACAATGCTGATCTAGAATTAGTTTCAAGCATGTTCCTGTAGTGGGACGTAGTACAACAAGAAGGCTAAAACCAATCCAAGATCAACATTTAACAACAACAACAACAACAATGATAATAATAATAATAATAATAATAACAATAACAACAAAGTTAAATGCATCAACAATTTCCTGCGGTGTCTGGGTTGTCTAAAAATACACAGACCATCTGGGTTTAATTTCCCTGAAAGCACTGTAGCTGTATATGTATACATATTAGAGCATGCTCATTAAACCATTATTTTGGAAACTGGGCATAAACTCTCAGAGAGACATTCCTTTTATTTACTTTTTTTGCCACAAGAAAGTAAACTGAAGTAACAAAGCTGTAACTGTACTTAGCACAAATTACTTCTTTGTGCTCTCAATTTGCTCTTTTGAGTTCAGTAAACACAGTATATATTTACTGGATAAGCAGGCCAAGCAGATTACAGCTCAGTCTAGCTCAAAGTTTATTTACATGTCTTACCAGATTTTAGTTTTCCCTCCAAAATACTGGTGGTCCTTTCATTTTCTTTACAGGAAACCAACAATTAACCAAAACACAAGCACAATTTTCAGAGCTCTGCAGACTTGCAGGTTGGTCAGACCTGGTTTGAGAGTTCTCTTTTCCACTGATTTAAGACCAGCTCAGCATACACCAATCCTTAATCTTAAACAATGTATGAAGAATAGTAGAGCTGATCTTAGAATCAGTGTTTAATAGTTAAAAACGTCCAGCAGCACTGTCATGATGATAAAACAACAAAACTCCTGTGAGAAGAGAAAGTAAGGGGGAGGAGCTTATAATCATGTGGGCGTGGCAGAAGCAGGAAAGCAATAAGGGTGAGGCTATGCAAATCAGATGAATCTAAGGGTGGAGTTAGGAGGCATTGATAAACACAGATCATTCACACGCAGAGAGATTTTTTTTTTTTTTTAAAAGGGGGGGAGGAGCAAGCGAAAGGCGTCACCTTGGTCAGCAGGTGAGAGGGCTTTCCTGCAATGCTTTTGAGAATCAGAGAGGTCTCCCTGTCCAGGTAGGAGTGCTTTAACAACAGCAAGGAGAAAGACAAACAAGATCAGTCAGTGCACAATGAGCAATATTTGTGATCTGGTCAATCTAGAAAATGTGCAATCGATCATTATAAAAAGTGTGAAAGCGATGCGTGTGTTGATTGTAGTGTATTAACTGAATATGGGGGAAAAAATTATGATAATCACTAGAAGTATGATCAAATAAACCAAGGGAAAAAAATCATAATGAATAAACATGATTAACAGTTCAGGAGTCACGAAGTGCAGCAGCGTAAGCGTTCTTGGATTGCGCTGTAATGAATCGTTCAATCAGAAATGGAAACTTGGAGCCTTAAGTTGTAATTAAGGACTTAACTGGCCATTTTATCAGGTCGACCTACCATATACGTCACTTTGTAGGTAATTACTGACTGCAGCTCTATAAGAGGTCAGTACTCAGTACTACCAATGTTCATAGTGTGACAAAGTAGACAGAATTTTAATGTCAATGGAAGCTGGAGATGTTAAAATGAGCATTCCCGATGCAAAGTGGGCGGGGCAATCGACAGAACATCATGCAATAGGAATGAGTGACCGCTGGTATGTTTCAACACCCCCTAACCATCCAGGACTTCTGGCTTTGATTTACAAACTAGAACAGCACATGTGTTTTCAACATTTGGTACATCAAAACCCTTTTTACACTCTTAAAATTGACAAAACATTTAGTTTTACACCTATTCGTACACTAGTGGACGTTGATGCGGTGCAATGATACAATTCATTCACAACCAGTTCCCTTCAGAATTTAAATTTTTAGTGGGAAGACGTATAATGTGTGGGCAAAAGGGTGGTTTTGTGTATGTTCTGTACATCAGATATCGTACTAGACATGGCAACTGGAAGTAAACTCACCATGGGAACCATAGCAACCCCAATTTCAGGATATATGGAAAAAAGCTTCCACATCAACATTACCAACATCAACTGCCAATTGTTAGAGGACAGGAAGTGACCTATATGGTAGATTTACCAAAATATGGCCAATGAGTGATAAAATGTAAGTACACCTAATAAAATAGCGACTCTGTGTATAAAAAAAAAAAACCCTGGTAGAACAATAAATATAGTAAGTACATAAAAAGGTGCTCCATATAGCAATGAGTTGAACAGAAATGTTCTGGTGTCTGTTATCGAAACCTACGTACATGTAGAACTGTATAAACACTACAATTGGAAATGGATGTAACATCCACAAGCAGATTTTGTGTTCAGAAAAACGTATTATTTCTCCTAAGATTACCTTTGCATAATCAACGGAACAGTCGTTTACTACTTCCACGGAAAGAAACCTAAATCTATTACTATTATAGCTGTCAATTTTTTTAAGCTGTGTTACAATGGAGTCAACCCATTCAAATCTCAGCTTATTTATTCTAAATTATTTAGCAAGTACAATAAAACTAATAGAAAAACTCTGCAGTTACATGAGAGCGTAACTGCACATTCATATTCGTCACACACACACTTACAGTGCACTGATCCACTTCGCCCTCGCGGGAGGTGAAGTCTAGGTGCCGTCTGGCTGCGTTACCATTGACCCTTCTCAATGATGCATGCTGGGAAAAGGGGCACGGGCCACGTGGTGACATCACAGGCATACAGGTAAAGAGAGACATGTCAATCATGCAGGAAGGCAAGGAGAGGATGGGAACAGGGAAGCAAAGGTCAAAGGTTAAAGTAAATCAGGTGTTTGCATTTAGCCCCTGTGAGCTTACTTTTGCTCCCGGATGTCATATTGACTTCTTTTTCTCTCTAATCCCTAACCTTTCAATCCTATTTATCACTCTGTGTTACTTTAAATACACCTTATCTTAATGTGTACATGTTTTAAATCTACAGTGTAAATGATTTGGTGTTTCTGAAATAAGTAAGTGATAAAAAACTTGAGGATGTGCCGTCAACGGTTATCACCCTGAAGCACATCCTCAAGTGTTTTACTCCTTAACGCCACAGCAATCTGCCAAAGCTTACAGGTTTGTAATTTATTAATGAATGGCACACGCGTTTTAACTGTTTATAGTTCCGTTTAACGTTGTGCAATATCCGTGAAACAAGTTGATTCCTGTTATCACTTATCCTATAGCAGCTATAAACACTTGCTTCCTCCCCCCATCTTTCTTTATGTTAGTAAGACATGTCATGTTATTGGCCTTCGATTACATGGCACAACGGCCATAAGTCCCTGTGAGAGTTGTTTCTATAGAAACAATGTATGAGAATGAGTGCACTGATATATAACCGTGATTTGACTTGCAGACAGAACTACTGTTTATTTCAGAAAATGAATCAAAACCTTTAAATCAATCAGATTTGAGAATTCAGCAGCACTGTGGTATAAATTTATATAATGAATCTGTGCAGTAATCATAATAAATGGTTTTTTTTTTAATGTGGAACGGGTCCTTGGTTGCCTAAATTTCTGCTACAGACTAGCAAACTGTCCTCTGATTCCCCCCTTTCACGTCCTTTGACCATTTTACTCTCACTATCCTACAGACCCAGGCTGACAATTCTGAGCTGAAAAGAGTGTAAAGTAGATATTAAAGCTTGTCTGAAAAGCGGACGGTTTAGAAATTATCATAATAAAGCTCCTGTTTAATAAAAAAAAGATTAATATAAGCAGCCTGGATCTAGGCGTTGTGACAGGTCAGTCATGCTCATCTTGCAAAATGACACACTGGACAAAAGGGCAGGCGAGGCGGCGCCACTCATGCTGTCAGCGTGGGGTTTACAACGCATGCACGCACATAAATAACTGGCATCACAATGCTAATTAATTAGCTGTAGCTGAAATGGTAATTGCAATTACACACAGTGGGCAAGTGGGTTAATTGAGGACAGACACACTCACTCATGCACACACACAGTCGCACACTGGGCCTTTTTCTACTGCATACTAACAACACTGTAGCAAAGTCTTTGGTCATTGGTCAGTGGTTCGAGTTTAGATTTGAGAGACAGCGCTTGGGGAGGCGCTAGCAGTGTATTGTAACCAAACAAAAGAAAAATGCTTTCCTTTTTTTCTTTTATTTTTAACGGCCATTTTATTTTCATTACTATCATCACCGATACCAACCCAGCTGTCTCTAGAGAATGAACAAGAACCCTAAAATCTGCTCGTTCCTGTTTGGATTTTGTTTTTCAATGTACAATACAAAAGAGCCCACACACACACACACACACACACACACACACACACAATGACATCATGATACAAAGCTTGTTAAACCACATCTGGTTTCCGTTAAAACCAGCCAAATCTCAAAAAAGTAATTTGATTACACCATAGGAGAGTCATTGTGGCTCGCCTTTTAGATTTTTTTTTGTGTGTGTGTGTGTGTGTGTGTGTGTGTGTGTGTGTATTTCTACTTTTATTTCATTAATTCTCTCTAACAGATGTACTGAAACTGTGAGAATCCTAAATCCACTAAAAAAGTAACATGAATATTTTAAGAATGAAGTAAGGAATAAAACATTATTATTATTTTCCTACAGAATGTTTTACTCTTCCTATACCACAGCAGTTTGACAACAATAACAATGTTTAATTAATTAAAGTAACACAATTTGTTTCTTTAAAAAAAAAAAAAAAGTTACACTGCTGTTGAAAATCCATGAAACGAGTTGGTTCTTGTTATCACTTACGTTCACCAGCTTGTTTTTATCCTCTAAGTTAATAAGACAAAAAAAAAAAAGTACAGTCCCCTCCGAAAGTATTAGAACGGCAAGGCCTAAGGCCATTTCCCCTCTTTTCACAGCTTCAAAATGGCTTGATTTTCTCCCATAGACAGCTCTCTGGTCTTGAAACTGGAAAAGTCATTAGAAGTTGCGTTTTCAGTTAAATTTGGGGAAACCACTTGAAGCATTCGTTGTGTTGAACTATTTCAATTGCTTTTGTTTGATTTGTTCATTGCAAACAGCTGAAAGTCTGTACATTCTGACAATAAACCTGATTTATTGAATACTTTTGATTGCAACTGTAGATGTAAATATGAGTAAACGAAAGCTGAAATTCTGATCTATCGTCTCAGATTCATCTTATGAACTCAAACCCAAATGTCTTCAATGTATAGAGAAAACAAAAGAATTGACCTTGCCGTTCTAATACTTTCGGAAGGGACCGTAGCTTGTCATGTTCAGACAAACCGGGATGTGCAGCGTCCTCTCTCCTGAACACTTTCCTGCGTCGGAAAACTTACTGTTACAACTTTACCTTTGGTTTTGATAAAGCGCTCACACTGGAGTCTCCTCCCGACATATTCAAACGAGTTGTTACTGCAGAAGCTCTAACATATTAGAAACCTTAATAATATAATATAAACCTCACAACCGGATCTACAACCGGACTCCAAGGCAGATTTTATCCCACGAAATATCTCCCAAAAGCCTTCTTTATTTTCTCTATTTGTACCACAGCGTGTAATAGCAGAATTCTCTCACATCTGTTTTGTTCTGTTTAGAAATCTAATTCAATTTTTGTTCACAGCCGAGCCAAAGCCTGGTGAAATGTGCCACTATTGTATTCTCACCCTGGAACTGGGAGCACTACTGTCCTCCATGACCTCAGAGTGCAAAGCACCCTGGGAAAGGAGTCACAGGCTTGCATCATTTACTTCTGATCTCTGCTTGTGGTTTTATTTTGTACATTCTCTAAACTCTTGTGTAAGTCCCTAAAAGATTTTGTTACTATTTGTAAGAGAAGCAAAAAAAATAAATAAATCGAAAAGACGAGGGGAAATGAATACATGAAGAAATATTAGTTTAAATGGTGTGATGTGTTGCAACTGCATGTGTGTGTACCTCTGTGCTGGTTTGGTTCTGCGCCTCCCCGTCCTGCCCCCTTGTGTCCAGTGAGTCCATGCTGGAGGCAGAGACGGAGTTGACGCTGGAGCGCGACGAGCGACTGACAGATCGTGCCTCCTGGTCGCTGGCCCCGCCCACTGAGCCTGCACGCCTGAGCTGAGAGTTGCTCACGGAAGACTCTGAAGTCTGACGGGCGGCTTCGTCCATGCTCCGTGAGGCCTGCTCGAGCTGGGCCGTGATGTCTTCCAGAGAGAAGTTAGACGCCATTGGTCGGCTCTGGCTGCCACCCACTCGCACTGTACCTGCTGGAGAGGCGTGGCTGCTGCTGCACGCACTCCCCCCGCTGCTGCCTCCGGCATGGCGGGCGCTGGCCGAACGCCCCTGTGCAGCCCGCTGGCGAGACTTCGCGTCTGTGGGACGACCGGAGGAGGAAGATGAGGAAGAAAAGGAGGAAGAGGACGAGGAGGACGAGGAGGAAGGCTTGCCGATGGTACTGAGCTCCTGCTCGATGGAGCACAGGTCGGCCATGAGAGCGTCCAGGTCCACCGGCTCACCCTGGTTTATGGCTTCTGTAGAGGAGAAAGAGGGAAAGGTGTTACACACACGCACACGCACACACACACAGTGATGTATGTACATAATTATCTGTGCCCTTTTAAAACTGAAAACACTAAATGATATATAAACCCAAAGCCGCTCCATTTTAACGCAATTGTTGATTAAAATAGAGTGAGGGAAATCTTGGCCAAAGCTGATGGTTAACTTGAAAAATTTTCCACTCCAGGCTCTTTACCTGCCCTCCTGTCACTGAAATGATGTCATTGTATGACTGTCATCCCCTACATAAAAAGCCCTTAATATGTCCAAAATCTATTTTCCCCCACTTAATAAGCTGATTAAAAAAAAGGCAAATATTTGAAAATAGGAATAGTAACACAAGAAATATGATATCAAAAGTTCCGATATAAGATTTGTTATTTTATTTGGTCCTTTTAAATCATTTCTTAGATTCAATAATTTGCCTCATGTTTTGGATTGTTGTCTTGAATGCACACACGTCTAGGATTGTTTTTGTTGTCATTTTAACATCACTAGCGGCCAGATCACTTCCCGACTTTAAGTTAGCATGTAGTCAGCAAGTTAATACGAGACGGCACTACCAGCTAGGTGTCATGGCGTGTGTGTGTGTGTGTGTGTGTGTGTGTGTGTGTGTGTGTATAAAAATCACATGATCACATTCTAGGCTCCGCTACCATTTTTATTGTGAGGGTGGGTGATGGAAGAAGACTCTGTGTACTCCAGTGTTAAAGTCTGGTTAAAAGTTGGTCTGCAACTAAAAGCGTTATAGTAAACATCACTATATTACTCTATATATTAATATAAAGTAATGTCACTTATGTCTGAGCATTGATGCTGTACATGGAGAATCGGTTGTGGATCTGTGTGTGTTTGTGTGTGCTGACCATTGATGTTGTACATGGAGAATCGGTAAGAGAAGTTGGCCAGGTTGGTCTCTTCTCTGAGAGGAGCTTTCTGAACTTTTCCTGGATGACGCCCATCATCCAAACTCTAGACAGAAGAGACAGATACGTACGAATATATACACAAAACAACCACAACGTATAGACCGTTCAACATATGGAAGGCGATGTGTTTGTGTGTAACCTGTGTGAGTTTGTCCAGCTCTCCTAACCAGGCTCCGAACATCTTGTCCAGGTCCTGATCCTCCTTATCGCTGTCTTCCTCAGCAGCATGGTCCAGCTCATCATCTGACACCTGCTCCATCTGCAACACACAAGCACAAACTCAGTGCTCTCGTTCTGCCATTTCAATTTCTCACACCTTCTTATGGAGTCTTATGTCCTCTCACTACGGCAACTCCAAGACCGCCCAGAGCATGTGACCCTTCAGCGCTCTATCTCGAATCCTGCATGCTAACAATCCGGTAACGTGGTCGTCATACCAACAGTGTCTATAGTGACTAAGCATCACACTTCTCAATATCTCTAAATTGAATTTCCCCTACGGGTGATCAGTAAACGTACATCTTATCTTATCCTAAATATCTGATTTCATTTATTTGGCTAAGCATTTATTTGCTGCTCTTTGGGGCACAGCAGCTGCAGTCAACTGTGTATTTTTGCCACATCGCACACCTCTCCAGTTTGTACACATGTTGACATGACGACTGCAACACAGTGACAGTGATGTGAAGATCTAGCTCGAAGCACTAACTACAGAATCCTGAATCTTGACGTGAAGATTTTACTCATCCCGCTCATCCATCACACACGCCAAATACACTCCATATGAGGGTTAAGGTTAGGCTAATACACACACACACACACACACACACACACACACACACACACACACACACACACACACATACACACACACACAGGCTCAGAGAGACAGAACCCCTCAAAGACTCTTGGCATAACGTCAGCCGCTAGACTGAAATTGCCAACTCCATGGGTGCAACCTGGTTGGCATGGCAACCCTCACCACGTCTCCCAAGACTGGTAGAGTTGCCATGGCAACAGCTATCGGCTCTTCCACACTTGCATTTATTTATTTATTTAGCGCTTAGTCCTCACTATGGCAACACCTCCTACCCCTGCATCACCCTCAGCATGGGGTTCAACTACAATCTGATGGCTTCATACAGTATTTCTCTGCAGTGATGGTGAAAATTGCATGCAACAGGGAACAGCTGTCGCGAAAAAAAACAAAACATGTCAAACATAGTAGCAGTAAGATTTTTACTGCTTGTGGTCTGAACTGGGATGCCTTCATGGTTTAAGGTGATGACGGAGCGCCCTCTATTGTCCAACAAACAGAACTACTATTTAGATTGAAACGTGCATCACAGATAGAGAGATGATCCAGCGTGTCTGAGAGTGTGTGAGTGTGAGGCTACTATACTGCACAGGGTCTGAGGGTGACAACGCAGGAACAGCAAGAAATCCCACGAAAGCTCCTCAGCTACATGCACAGCACTTCTGCTCCAGGTGCTTTTCTAATTTTCTCATTTTAAATGTTGATAAAAACAGTATGTAAACCTGTCAATCAGTGTCTACCTCCCACTACTACTGTATGTGTTAGTTACATTTATATAGCGCTTTTCTAGACACTCAAAGTGCTTTACATAGTTGGCGGGGGGGATCTCCACAACCATCACTAGTGTGTAGCATCCACCTGGATGATGTGACGGCAGCCACAGTGCACCAGAACCACACCACACACCAGCTATTAGTGGAGAGGCGAGAGTGTCGTAGCCCATTCAGAGATGGGGATTATTAGGGGGCCGTGATAGAGAAGGACCAACGGGGGAAGTTCACCAGGATACCAGGGTTATACCCCTACTCCTTTACGAGAAGTGTCCTGGGATTTTAATGACCGCAGAGAGTCAGGACCTCCGTTTAACGTCTCATCCAAAAGACGGTGCTGTTCGTGTGTGTGTTACTGCACCACTGACAGTTCACGTTCTCTTTTACATAAGAGTACGCATACATTTTATACATTTCATACTTAGTTTATATTATACATTTGCTCAAGGGCCCAACTGTGGGAGCCTGGCAGTACTGAGGCTTGACCCCCCGACCTTCCGATCAGTAACCCAGAACCTTAACCGCCAAGCCACCACTGCCCACAACCTACCATCGCTACCATCCATCCATCCATCTTCAACCGCTTACTCCTTTTCAGGGTCGCGGGGGAACCTGGAGCCTATCCCAGGGAGCATCGGGCACAAGGCGCGGTCCATTATACGCTACTTCCTATGAAAATAAGGGTCGATTCTTTTCACTACTGTCTTCATTTAATTATTCCTAATTACGTTTTATGCTAAACCCTAAACACAAAGAAAAATAGATTCTAAGTAATATTAATATATTAATATTTAATTTGCCTGGAAACTAGATTAGATTTGTATTATCCCATCTATTGTGTTCTCTCAACACACCTCCTCTTCTCAGTGGGCTGAAGTCAGCAGGAGACGCTAAACTCCAGTAGGTAAAAAATCAACACACCATGTGGTTAGACACAAGTACATGCAAATGTCTGGTGTTCGTTTCACAAGGGCAGCTGGGATCATCCATCTCTCGTTCAGAGGAACGGACACCAAGAGAAAGCCAGCGACAACTTAAAAAAAATTTCACAGTTTGAACGCTAATAGAATTATTTTTTTTGCTCCTTGTCAGTAAACCAACACTTTCTCTTGTTCAAGCTTTTAGTTGCCTAAAGAAGGTCTTTTAATACAAATAAACCTTCGACTTTTTACATACTTGAAAAAAATGAAAAGGGATATGAACAAACGTGTTCATTTTATTCACTTATGAAAAAAATTTATATTTGGAATGAATCAAATCTTTATGATGTGATTAGAAAGCCAATGGCTCTTGCTACACTCATTATAAAATTGTAGGTTAGAAGTGAACACAGACGTTCCTTTGACACACTCATAACAGCTGCAAGGTTTGTTTTCATCACCATTTTTTACGTGTGTGTGTGTGTGTGTGTGTGCAGCTGTTTTAGAGAAAGAAAAAAACACCACCTGTGAGTGTGTGAAGGTCTGCCATTTATGACAACCGCGCACAAAAACAAAACACTTCTGAGAAGAAGTTAAAATAAATGTTATATGGTGCAAAAGTAAAGGCACCCCAGTAGATTTCAGAGGATTGTAAATTTCTCAAAAGCCTGACTGGGTGTAAAAATTGGATGCCGATACCAGGGCAAGATGTGTTTGTTTGTGAGTGAGTGAGTGAGTGAGTGAGTGAGTGAGTGAGTGTGAGTGAGTGAGTGAGTGAGTGTGAGTGAGTGTGTGTGTGTGTGTGTGTGTGTGTGTGTGTGTTTGTGTGTGTGTGCGTGGACAAGAAACAATGGGTCGAATACTTCATTTCTCTCCCATGAGTAGTTTGGTCATGGTTCTCCCACCCTCCAGCTGCTCCCTCTCTCTCCTTCACTATGTCCTTCTCTGTCTCTCTCGCTCACACACACACACACAATCTGACATCAGGGTTGGCAAGAAAGGAGGAAAAGAAAACGAGGGGGATGATGACCTGACCCTTCTTTCCGTTTACAAACACACACACTCAGTGTGCGTTTAACTCCGTTACAAACCCTGAAGACAGACAGCTCCCTTTTCAAATCTAATCAAGCGCACTTCACCACCTGCTGCTTAAAACCTAACTGAATTATCAGAGGGGAAGTGTGTATGTGTGTGTGAGTGAGTTTGTGAACAATCCACCGGACTGGCATCATGCCTGATTGTCCTCTACTGGAAACGATGTGATGTTCATTTACACTGATCTTAGATCAGCTCTTTTTGTAATGTAAGGCAATCACAGACATCTTAATCTGATCTCAGGCGTTTTCAGACCTGCAGATCTGAGCTTTGTTCTGAAACGGGGACTTTAATTATTAATAATCAATTATTAAAATCGTTGTCAACGAATTATCGATTAGTTTGTCTGCCCGCAGCATATTTACTCATTACGTTACTTCTGAGAGTAAATACTAAAGTTGTGTCCCAAATGACTTACTATACACTTACACTATGCATTACCATCTCATGCAGTGTTTCTCAACCTGAGGTCCGCGGACCCCTAGTGGTCAGTGGTGTAATTGCAGGGGGTCCATAGGAAAGTTTACATTTTTTTTTAAATAATGTTTTATATTTGTTAAAATGTATCAAAAGATATTCAAATGAGATGTTTTAACATTAATCAATTTGGTTATTCGCAAATATCATGCTAGCTGAGCTGATGATCGTTCATTGATGGATTTATTTTTAATTTATTTACGAATGAGATGATAATTTGCGAAAATATATGAGTTGTAGACAAGTTCAAGTGTTACATTGATGGATAAAATAAACAAAGGATAATTCAGAGAGTCAAATTAAATGTTACCCCAACAATAAAATCTTTTGATTCAATTTTAATGTTAATATTATTAATGTTAAATATTAATAAAATAAAGCAACATATATAGAAATGACTGTTTATTATATAGCCTATAATTGTTGTGGAGTGAAGGTGTCCTTGTGGATTGTTTGAAATATTCTAGGGGTCCAAAACTCTCAAAAGGTTGAGAACCACTGGTCTAGTGTATGAACTGTAGAAAGGTAATATTGTCTCAAATGGAACACATTAGTTTTTTACTAACCTGAAAGTTTGCCCATATCCGATTAATCGATTAATCGAAAACATAATCAGCCAACTAGTCGAGTATGAAAATCGTTAGTTGCAGCCCTACTTATTACAATGTTGTATTTTCTCCTCGGCTTGGTTCGCTTTTATGTGGCAACCTTTCAAAGCTTAGCAAAATGTGTTTCTGCAAGTCACATGTGAGTAAACTGTCCTCTGATTGGTCAGTGTGCGCCTGTTTATGTTACAGGGTTCTGCTCATAGCGGTCTTCCATCAAGAAAGATAGACAGCAGCTCTGTGAGCTTATTGTGGCTTTCTTTTTAGCTGTAGTTATAATAATTTATCCAATTTATATGTTCCATGGCGAGATTAAAACCCAGCTTCTTGAGACGCTCGCTAAACATTTTGTAAATCTCTGCGTTTTTATGCGTTTTTGAAAGTTGTTCAGAAATATGTTCGTCAGACCAAATGTCAATGAGTTTTACCTCGTCTTTGGTCCAAGTTAAACCGCGATTCATGTTGCCAGCCATCAGCAAAACAAACACGCATTTTATGTAATCAGTTCCCATCATGCATAGCTCTACATGTCGGTTCGTTGGTCCGTTGGGTCGGATTGATTTCTCACCACGATAGAACCGCCCCGGAGTTCATTTGCACTTGGGCTGAGACCACCTCGTTCAGGTGGTCTCGGATTGATTGTTTTGGTGCGGCTCCGAGCGTGACTGCCGTGTTCAGATATGTGTAAATGAACCGAACCAAGGGAGAAAACACACCAGGTTCCAAAACAACCTCTCCAAACGAGCCAGCTGTGAAAACGCCTTTAGCCATAGTAGGTGAAATGGCCTACATAAATGTCTGACTGTCTGCTCCTGTCTGCATGTGAGTAAAAAAGTTGTAGTCATACTCTCTGACCTCTGCTCAGTGCCTCCACCATGACACCACCCTTTCTCCACCCTTGTTTTTTCAGTGTGAACATTATAACTGTTTACGATATCGTTTCGATTGTAGCTAACACATAGGAGCGGCTTACTGTATAATAGTTCTGAGGTGAAAAGGCTTTAACAGCCCATCTGAGTTGAAAAAGTTATCACAACATTGCTGGGTGACATTTGAATACGTCCCAGTAAATGGACTTGGAAATGGAAAGAATACAGAGTCATAGTGTGAAGTGACCTTTGGGAAATACGCTACTCTATGGCTCCACAAACAGCCGAATTGACCTTTTGAGATCTACAGTACAGCAGTGCTCTACAAATGGCCAATTGTGATGGTCAACTGTAAATAGACAATGTTGAATAGCTGTTTCGTCAGATGGGGATTAAACGTTTGGGCGTGGAGGAAGGGAGGGGTATTTTTAGTAGTGTGCCACCACCCGCTCCTCTATCCCTGCAAGTTATATTTCTATGGCGTGAGCTTCCTGAAAGGGCTCTGCGCTGGTACGGACAAACGAGGGGAAAAGCAAATGGAGCTCCAACTGTTAAAGGAGGAAGGACTTTAGGATTTAAAAAAATGCAAATGAAAACTACTAGCGCTGATGTTAACTGGTGTCTATTAGTTGCGGTCAGAGGAAGTGGAGCTTCAAGTCTTCACTACACAAGAGCTACTGTTGCTTACAGGAAACTCTAGCGGGAATTCCCATTACAAAAAACAGGCACTTTTTAGAGTTGATCTTAGAACAGTTTTGCCCTCTGACTCCTCATGGTTAGGAGAGACGTACAGATAACTGATTCACACTAACAAGACAACCTCGTTTGTGGCACGACATTTCATCTGCAAGTATTCTTGTCGATATGATGTCACTGTGAGAGCTATGAGAGAATATGATGTTAGCTGGTATATGTAGTGTAGTGGGCAGGAGTCATGGGCATGTAAAACAATTCTAAACGCAAAGATGCTTTCAAAATAATGAAAAAATGTATCTCTATATATAATAATAATCATTTTAAAAAATATCTAAGTATAATAAATGACTATGAACGAAATCATATCTCTATTTGATGTGAATTCTCTTAAATACATGCTGCAGTTTTATAAAGTATCTGAAGTCTTTGGCTTTGTTTCCGCACATCCCAGAACAACCTTAATTATTATTATTATTTAATCTAAAAAGTGGTTTGTCTTACTTATTATTAATAAGTGACTATTAATTAAAACAAAATTATCGCCAACAATTTATTTATTTATTTTTGGAAATGTAAAATTTGCTTTTGTCTACGGATACATTTCAGTTAAACGGACTCTCACATGAGTCCAAAACTACAGGGCACAGTAGATTATGAACTCAGACTGTGAAAAAGTCTACTAAACGATGTTTAGAAAACCAAAAAAAAAAAACCCCATCATATTTAAGCCAAATATAATGAAAGAGATCTTTACATGCATTGGATATCACTTACTTATGACAAATGTGCTACACCTGAGCTTCAGTAGTGCGTCCTCTACTGCTATCTTGATCTCCAATAAGTACTGTATATCTGTGATTACCTGACATCATATTGCATTCGTGAAATTTGTTAGTTCCTCTTATCACTTACATTAATAGGAACGATAAACATTAGATCCCTTATCCACTTCCGTTTTTCTCTCTTGAAGTTATTAAAATCAAAAACACACCTTGTCATGTTATTAAAAACAACAAAAAAAAACAAGTCATGAAGACTTTCCTCTGGTGGAAAACTTCCAGACTGACACTAGAGACTCCTTCCATAAATGATGCTCAACAGTCACTTTAATAGGAACATAGGGATTTATAGGAATATTGTAGGAAACGTAATATATATATATATATATATATATATATATATATATATATATATATATATATATATATATAACAATAGGAATTTATACTGTTATCTAAATCATGTGTCACCAGCATGATGCATAAAATCGTGCAGATACAGGTCAAGAGCTTCAGGTAATGTTCACATCAAACATCAGAATGAAGAAAAGATGTCATCTCTGTATATTGGCATGGTTGTTGGTACCAGATGGGCTGGTGTGAGTATTTCAGAAACTGCTGAGATAGGATTTTCACACGCACAAACAAAAAAAAAACAACACTGATTAAGCGACAGTTCTGTGGGTGGAGAAGTCTTGTTGATAAGAGAGGATGAATAACTGCATGAATGTACAGGTGTTCCTAATAATTTGGATGGTGAGTGTATATACATGTATCCTTACAGAAGAATTCACCAACGATTGCACATTTTTCTTTGTCTGTTTTTTATTAGCCTTATTATGTAGATCTCCAGCCATACAAGTCCCTGTGAAATAGTTGTTACTATAGAAACAATTAGAGGTCGACCGACTG
Source organism: Ictalurus punctatus (assembly GCF_001660625.3). Lineage (NCBI taxonomy): Eukaryota > Metazoa > Chordata > Actinopteri > Siluriformes > Ictaluridae > Ictalurus > Ictalurus punctatus. The sequence continues at coordinate 13,882,682 of NC_030441.2, read as the reverse complement.
ATCGGTTTTGCCGATTAATCGGCATGATAACCGATCGCTGGTACTATCGGTTATCGGCAAACATCCACAGATGTTGTGTCCGTTGTGGGAGTGGCTGAGAAGGGTCTGCTGTCATTATACAGTACGAGAGCGGCCTCTAGAGGCGAAATAAAAAACGATCGCTGGCAAATTTTGTTGTGTTATTTGAAGTTTTTTTGTTTTTAATTCATTCTGGATGTCTCTATCTGGATGTACTCTTTATTTGTTATTTGGAGTGTTACTTTTTGATTCGGTTTGGATGTATATCTTTTATTTACTTTAATAGTTATATAAATATTAATATATATCATTTATTTTCATTTTAAAAAGTACAGTACATTTTAATGGGACAGTCAGTACTGTTTATTTTTGTAATAAACTTCAGCAATATTTTACTTTGAGTGTTATGTTTTCATTTAGTATTTATTTTAAAAGCTAATCGGTTGATTAATTGGTTATCCCGAGGTACTTACCAACTTAGTTATTGGTATCGGTAAAATCCACTATCGGTCAACCTCTAGAAACAATAACGAATATTAGGACGAGCACACTGTGATATGAACCTGTGACTTGCCTTGCAGCTGGTACTAATGTTAGAGCTGTTGTTATAGACAATGTATAAACACCTTCTGACCAGTCTGATTTAGGAATTCAACAGCACTGTGGTATACAGAAGACAATAGCTACCATCTAGGGTAGGGGGTACAAACTATTAAACGATCTAAAAAGGCTCAGGTAAGGATTTGTTTAGAAATGCTGATATCAGACCTGTCTTAAGTGTTTAAGTATCGAACACTTCTCTCACCGCAGACTGAAATAGCAACATATTGAACAGTAGAAACACTAAGACTTCGGATATCACATTAGGTCAGAAATATCTCCAATTAAACCACTGATCCATGTTATGAGCAAAGGCACGTGTAACATAACCCTAGGGATATTCATGTAAGATTCTTGTCAGGGGAAGTTGCTCTGACGCAGATCTCAGATCAGTTCATACCTGGATCTTGGATCGGTCCAAGAGCTTTTTTGGGTGTTGCTGAAGGACACGGGGACATTGTCTTGCAGGGATGAACACAGTGTATAAAGGCAGCAGGATAGAAGACAGCAAAAGGAACGTAAACATTACCCATGAGCCTTTGTGTCAGACAAAACATTTGTATGCACACAAACAAGCCTAATTATTCTGTTTTTGTTTTCTTCCTCACTTCCTGGCTTGACGGTTAAGGCTCTGGGTTACTGATTGGAAGGTCGGGGGTTCAAGCCCCAGCACTGCCAAGCTGCCACTGTTGGGCCCTTGAGCAAGGCTCTTAACGCTCTCTGCTCCGGGGGCGCTGTATCATGGCTGACCCTGCGCTCTGACCCCAACTTCCTAACAAGCTGGGATATGCGAAAAAAATAATTTCACTGTGTTCTAATGTATATGTGACCAGAAAAGACTCATTATCATTATATACTACAATCAGAAGAGATTGCTGATGTTTGATGATCTTTGGTTGGTCGTTAATGCTAAACTGTAATGACAGTAATATTAGTCTTTTCTTTGCAATTTACTGACAGCTGAGGAAAATGTTAACATTCCCAAAAATTGGGTCTCGTTTTTATGTTCGATACGTCTTTATGTTATCCGTATGTGGCGGATCTGAAGGCTACACCTCAGCTAGCTGTACTATCAGCCTCAGTCATTAGCTAGCCTCTGCTTAGTGTTCACATTTCCAAGGTGTCGTGACTTTAATCCCTTGAACTTTATTCACGTCAAAAGCAATTTGACTGCATCAGTCAAAACACAGCAGGGTCTGTTCTTTGTTTCTGATCCGTCAAACTCTTCGCACACACCCACTTCTGTGCATCATATTATGTAGCCTGAACTGCGTGTCTCAGTAATTGCAACCATTTCATTGTAATGTTCAACCTGGTCCTTTACACACAGACATTAAATCATATCACTTTCACACAGCACACACCTGGGACACTTACGCATCATTCCTCCGCATAACTGTGTGAGAGATAATCTATGCACGTTGGTCTGGAGGGACTGATATAATGACCGACTGGCTTGAGTGTTTGATTGGGTCTGGGCTAAAGAGCCAATCCCTCGTTCTTTGCCTCCTCCCTGTCTCCTGTGCATCTCCGTCTCTCTCTCTCTCTTTCTCCTTCTCCGCATTCTGTCGTCATCTCTCGCTTTATCCCTCTCTCTCTGTCTATTTCGGTTCACATTTCTACACTCAGTTCCCTAGCAACACTCATTTGGCTCTTAAATACACCATCTCCTAGTAGTGAGCGTCTCCATCACTTCACTTCCTCTTCATGAGAAGCACAGAAATGTATGTATAGTGTTACATATATATTTATATGTGCATATACGCAAAATATAGAATGAACACCGCTGTTTGAGTACTATGTAAATTTTCAATTTCTGGCAACATGACGACGTACTCGCATTGTATAACTTCACCACTGGCATTTATCCACAGGACTGAAATCTTTGACATTATGGGTCATATAAATTTGATTCCGTCATGGTACTTCGAGCAGGATCGTAGGCTAGCTAGTGGATTTAAGTGACACTTAAAAGTCATTAGGCTCAGACAAACCGTACATAGGACGTCAAATAAAGTTAAAAATCGCTAATGTAAGTAATCATTTGAGAGTTACGACAATAATAACAAGCGACTTACATTTGTAGACGAAGTTGGCTGAGAGTTTGTCTGCCATTATTTTCGAGCTGAGAGGCTTAAGAAAACATGACGTCAGTTCCGGTAAGGAAACATAGTGAGCATCGAAGCTCCCTGGTTTTTGCGGTGCATTGTGAGATTTTTCAGGGAGCGAACGTTCCAGTGTACTGAAAGGATTTTGTGAGTGAGACGGCCCTTAAAATGGCCGACTCCCTTATCAGCGCGCTGATTGAGACGCACCCATGGTGAAGCGGTTGTGCAGATCTGAAAAAGTTAACATTGTGCGTAGTGCAGTACCATCATTAAAACTGGGGGCAGTATAGGATGACATGCCGTGATGTACGTAACGTAACGTACCAAACAAACTACAGCCGTGTCTCATACGTATGCACTATTTAGACAGGTTTGTTTTTGCTTCCATATTTTCTCCCCAGTTTGGTCACCTGCTAACTCCCACCCACCAGCACTCCCCATCACACAACAGCTACCAACCTGGGAGTTAAATACGGTTAAATATGGCAGCAAATACCAGCAACGTTGCGGTGAGTAAATATAAAAAAATAAAATAAAAAACTTAACATTTATAATAAAATTATGTCATTTTATTTCCACAATTTTGGAGCGATTTATGTTGATACTAGCGCAACGTAGCACTCCGTCTGTGGCTGTATTAAATTAGAGACTCGTTAATATTTAAATTCATTGGAATATTTGATGTTTTAAATAATCGTACTTTGAATTGGACCACCCTAATACACACATTATGGAAAGATGATTCCGTGAGGCGACAATATAATTACGGCAGCTGTAATGAAATGTTCTGAAGGACCCATATTACCTAGCAGCAGATACGATCTCGATCTCTCTCTCTCGCTCTCTCTACACACACACACACACACACAGCTGTTTTTACAAGGATGCTCTGCTTCTGACGCAGGACATTGGCGCTAGTGTATGCATGCTGTCAGCAGACCGAACGCTGAGGGGAACGCAGTGGAACAGCCTTCAATCTGTGTGTGTTTTAATGACCTGGTGGAGACGTGTAGCGTCACTGGCTTCACAGAAATTTGTGCACAGAGTGAGAAACAGGACAGACATTTTTTTTGAGTGACAGCCGGACTGCAGAGACCGCCGACATCATTTCCTCAGCCTTACATGACAGTGCAGAAATACACTTGTCTAATCAAAGCACTCTAGCTTGCAATGAGCACGGATCCAGAGAGTCTATTCAAAACAAAACCGCTTTCATTTAAGGTACAAAGTATATGAGAATATTTATGAAGAATGAGTATACCAATTCACAAACACATTCATATAGGTTAAGTTTTTTTTAATTAGGGGTTCAAGCAGGAAGTGCTGAAATTCTATTGTTTTTATAATGATGGTATTATTATTGTTATTATTATTATCATCATCATCATTATTAATATTATTATTATTCTGCCCTAAATCCTTCAAATGGTTTGAAGTGGGCGTGGCCACTTTACATTAAATAGCTATAACTCATGAAGGGAATGAGATATTTTCACCAGACTTGGGACTTGTCTAAGCGCTCAGTTTGAAGACAGATATAAAAAGAAATTACTAGAGTGACCAGTTGGTGGTGCTGTAACGGGACAAAACATGAAATTGGTGGTAAATATGGAAACATTGGTCCAATCGACTTGAAATCTTGGACGCAGTGTCATTGTCCAAGCTCCCATCAGGGTCTATGAGGAAAGTTATGAATCTTGAAAAACACGGCCGCTATCGGCCAATCAATGTTCAGCAGACTGTCGCTCAATGGTGTCCCGCCTATGTTGTAAGTAAAATATAAAACGTTATTTCTTAGCAAGCGTACGTGCTCTCACAACTGTTCATAATGTAGCACAGAAAGAATAACAGCTAGTCTTTGACACAGATTCATATCAGAAGGGACCGTTTACTCCAACGCTGTAAAGACCGCTAGAACACGATTAAAGTTTAAAACAGAGACCACCTGATTACCCTTCAACCTATAGCATCAAGTTTGAGATGATACTTTTAACGACACTAAACTTCTGACTTCCTTGTAGAATAAGGCTCAGGAACACTGGTTTATCATGCAAAAGAGTGTGGAGTATTTCAGGAAGTGCTTCTAAAAAGCAGTGTGATGCAGCAGAAGACGTTGTGGCATCTTGTGACTGTGTGAGGATGTATGAAAGGCTTCTATGTGGAGCATCCAGGCTCCTGGGATTACTGTAGGCAACAGAGGATGCAGTCATCATCATACTAGTTTCCAGATTTATCACCTACAAGTTAGAAGCGCTAACAATCAGAGCTTTAGATGAACTATCTATAAGAACTATAGTTCTCTTATGACTGCAAATCTCGCCATTTCAGAACATACACATTACCTAAATACTATCCTAAATATTACTCTGTGTATTGAGAGAAGGTTTCATCACATTCTTAATATTTAAACAGAACGGATTTCGTAGAGGAGAAACTCAGGTCTCTGTCACGACCAATCAGGACAAGGAGGCAGAAAGCTCCGCCTCTTTTGCTAGCCTTCAGTGTCAATTTAATTTTTAATTTTTTTTTTATGGGTGTGGCTTCTGACAAAACACTAAACTGGATGTAAATTTACATTTCAAACACTTCAGTTCACTTTAATTACCAACTCAATCTTCTCTCTACTTCCGCTGCTCATTAATGCTGCGTCCTGTAGACCTCCTGTGCCGACTACAGACGTTTCTAAGACATTTCTGCTTTTCTCCTTCTTATTTATTGACTTCAGTGTTACTGTCCTGATGTTGTTTCGCTGTACTGATATGTCATGGTTATCATTTCATCATCAGCTGCCGAAGGTTAAACAGTCACCTTTCCTGGTAATGTACTGGCTTCTCTTCACACAATTCCTTGCACTACCTGTGTGTTCAAATCCTCCTGGGAAGCTCGTATTTACGAGACATAATTACCAAGTCAGGTCACTTTGGTCAGAACAAGATGGCGGCGTACCTTCTCTTAGTTAACTACAGAAAATACAGCAAGGTTTTTTTTTTAAAAACTCTACTTCTAGGAAATGAACAACGAATGCACCTGAGGTGTGTTTAGCTTTTAAAAAATATTTTGAATCAATTCATGAAGCCACTGTAAACTTTACCGCTACGTATTATATTGTAATTGTACAGTGCAGGCTATTAACGTTCAGCGAATGTACCGTCAACTGCAGACGCTGCAGCCATTGATCCCACTGTGTTTTCTTACTGACACGCCCCCAATTAGGAAACTCGGCGCTCAAAGAAAATCCAAAAAGAGTTTCCCACTTCTAATGATAACTTTGTGGTGGCGTTCATGTGCGTTCAACTCATAAATACGATCTTTCCGACAAGACTCGAGCGCACCGTTATAAGTTTCAGCCGTGGCAATGGCTGTGGATTTTTCCTGGACTTCCTTGGATTTAGACTCTGGTTTGGATCGTCTTCCTGATGTATTACCTTAAAATTCGCGTGTATATGTGCATGAGTAAAATAACTGTTGACACACACACATATACACACACATAAGGTAGCAGGTGGTTGCTTCAAGTGCTACTGGAGGCAATTAAACACATAAGCAGCATGGAAGAGAGAGAAAAATTGTGTTGCCTGCTGTGTGTGAGTGTGTGTGCTCTAAATCGTCTCTGTCTGTGTGAAAATCACCAGCAGCAGGCTTCACCCCTCTGCATTCTGAGCAGCTGAGAATGCCGCTCTTCCCCCTGAAGGCCTGCGACACACCGTCGTACTCCAGTTGGTCCATGACCTTTGACCCCGGGAGGCAGCTGGCTGAGGATTGTGTACCTCAGAACAGAAGATGGCTTTGTGTTGTCATGAGTTACAATTAGCAACAGTTCTGTCAGGGGTTCAGTGCTGTAATAATAATGATGAATGTGTTAACCCCATTAACACCAGGTGATTCGAATAACAGATAGATTAATGTGTTGGGAGCCACACAAGGTTTAGTGAACAGTCACAGTGAAGGAGGTGTGGCCTCTGTTCCTGTCTCATTGAAAGAGGCGTGGCCTCTGTGCGGTCATGCCAAGAGGCATGAAGCCCAGTGAAGGAGGCATGGCCTACGTGTCAGGTGGTCACAGTGAAGGAGGCGCGGCCTGCATGTCAGGCGGTCGCAGTGAAGGAGGCGCGGCCTGCGCGTCAGGCGGTCGCAGTGAAGGAGGCGCGGTCTGCGCGTCAGGCGGTTGCGGTGAAGGAGGCGCGGCCACCGAACACTACTGAGCCACTGTAGTGTATTGGAATGGCACTGTAGTGAACTATGATTGTTCTTCCACTACACTGTTGATCGTGTATTGAGATGCATAACCCTGGAAGCAAAGATACACACCCCTAATGTCTCTTGGGATATTTTCACAACAACTGCCACATGCTGAGGTGAAACCTGAACTGCAGAGTGTGTGAACAACACATTTAACAAGCGGACACAGTCAGCGTACTATCACTAGTCTACAGCCTGCAGTGTAATGCTGAAAGACGAGGCCATGTTTCACAATCCCTGGATCTGCAGTAAAAATTCCAACACGCCCTCGTTTACTGTACGCTCGGCTCTCAGGGGGTCTGCAGAACCTCGCATGTTTTCAGTTAAGCTGAACGTTATCCTCAAAAAGCCTGGCTCTGACTGTCACCACCCCGTTCATCCCTCTCTCCTCTCAGATCTTCACCTCCATCTGTGATCCCTGCTCAGACCTCTTCTGCTCTGTAATCTATAAAAACATTCGCTCAGCTAGCAGGCAGTGATGTTCACCATGCTTCACCAGCATCATGCATCAGGAGACGCTGTGCTAATTATGCATCGCCTTTTATTCATATCCTCAGAAGGATTTCCTAGCCTGAGCTCACATGGACTGCAAGATCTTCGAGCTATTCTCGGTACTTAAGCAGAAAATCGGTCTCACGGCAAGAAGTCTAGTAGATCTGGTATTTGCAGCACACGACGTAAACGACTGCATGTTTTATGCATGTTGTAAATAAAAATTGGCTCAGTTTCCCAAAAGCATCTTAATCATCTTTAATTATTATTACCAACAATGAGCAACACCCTGCTGCTGTTAGGCTCGTTAATTATTGACTACCACTAAGCTGCAGCAACAAGCTCCGCCCACACTTGGTTACTATTGCTACATAGGTCAAACTTTTGAAAAATTAAGCTCAGGGTCACTGAGTTTTGACTACCACAAGACATAACAGAACAGTTTTTAGGCCCTCAATAGGAAACAAACCAACAAAAATACTTACAACAAACAAATGATGACAAAAAGAAAACTCCACACATCACAATGCCAATACTACATGCTTGAGTTTGTTTATTTCGGATAACTTTTCTATTTGAAAACGCTATAATATAGCGATTAGACATGTCTTTAGACACCTGCAAATCAGTTTTATGTTCAACAACATCGACTCTATCTATAAACATAAAATGCACGTGTCTTTCTTTAATACGTTAAAATTTGGTATTCTCTGCAAAGTGCTGTGGTATAAGAGGAATAAAACACTTCGGGATGTGCTGTATCAGAAAATAATCAACTGCCGGGTGGGAACAGTAACTCCACTGGACGCTGAGCTGCAGTACATCGCCCAGTCACTGACTATGTTTACATGGACAGCTGTAATCTAATTATTAACCTTATTCTCACTAAGACAATATTCTGATTAAGGTGTTTACATGAGTTGCTTTTAGAATATTCCTTTCGTGTTCCAGTTCATAGATGGATTAACGGCACACGTCATTACGTCCCCAAGTCACGCCGTCCGACGTTCCCTCTAGAATTTCACGTATCGACATACAGTTCATCTTTGTTATGGGACCGTATACAGTTTTGGGTGTTTTTATTTTTAATTTTACGAAAGCTTCAAGTGTGGTTAATTATTTGTCATGCTGTACGTGCAGATAGACGACTGCTTGAAGCCGTGGGCTGCGTCCCAAACCACATACTTACCTGCTATATAGTAGCTCAGATACATGTATTTCACTTCCTACTATATAGTACACTAAAATATACATGTATTTCTCCTACTATATAGGTAAATACACGGTTTGGGACGCAGCCGTGCTCTCATTTTTGCCGTCAAACGGTTGAGCACTGCCGTGTGTGTACGTGTCCTGCCGCAAAATGCGGTGAAAACTCCCACACGAGGTTAACAGTGTGATTAAGGTGTGTACATGTCTGTAATACACTTCGATAACGCGACTACAATAGGAATACTCCACACGTCTTAATTCCATTTGTGTTTACTTTGAGTATGACTTTAGTCGGATTAAGGTAATAAATAATCGCTGTTTATATGCTAGTTTCTTAATCAGAGTATCGTCTTAATCGGGTTAATATCAATATTTGTCCATGTAAATGTGCTGAGTGATTATTTTCCTAAAGCAGCATGCCCTGTCATAATGTATTCCTTACACCTTACATCTGACGAACACATGCGCCTCCACCAGCATTTGCTGAACCGTTTAACTGATGATTCTTCATCAAAGGCATCCCCCCCCCCCCCCCCTTTCCTAACCGAATATCCGTTCATTAGCTGATTCATTACAAAGAATTCGGATAAAAAAATTAATCAAGTGTCACATCCTAAGTCTGTGCATTTGACTGTTTTTCCTGTTCTAAGAAACTGAAGATGCGAGTCGGGATGAGAACTGAGAGCCGACCATTTAAGAAATCGCCTCTATACACCGTTCTTTTTTGAACACAGACGAACAGAGTTGAAAATTCTGGAACAGAAACCATGTGCGCGCGGTGTCCACATGTACACGCACGCAAACACCTGGAAACAGTAACACAGCAGCCTACCTTTGGCTTAAGATGCTCCCTCTGTGACCAGGTTAAAATCCAGTGAGGTCAAGAGAAACCTGGGTGAGAAAGGACAGAGAGAAGAAACCAGTCATATTCAGGAACTAAAACAAAATCAGTCGCGAGTGGGACGGAGCTGCAAATCGAACTGCTTTTAGTCCACATCGATTCAGCCAAGTGTGGCAGAAATGCTGTGTAAGCACACGCACACACAAAAATCACAAGTATGAGCTATAGCAGCTGCGTGGGTGAGTGCATGTGCCACCTTCGGATTAAACACCCCTCAACACACACACACAGCTCAAACCAAAATCAGAAAGAGGCAACAAAATCATTTTACACTTACTCATTGTTTTTGTTTTTTACCTCAGATTTGTTATCTGTATGCAATCTGGGTTTATACTTCGTCAAACACAATCAAGCCAATTTTAAGTACAGAAATATGAAAGATCACCTCCGCATTCATCACGGCACAAAGAACAGACTGCATGAGCGTGTGTGTGTGTGTGTGTGTGTGTGTGTGTGTGTGTGTGTGTGTAAAGAAAAAACCTCAGATCACAGCTGCGCATTGGGCCGCAACTGCGCGAGCCGTCTGTCTGCGCGGCAGCCGGGCTGTGTGTGTCTCGCATGACAAAGAGACGTCTCACTAAATTGCCCACCATGTGCTCTTTTGTAAACTCACGTGCTGAATCCAAAATTAGCATCACAGGATGACTAAACCCAAACGAGTTGGAGTTTACTGGGTAAACTGGCCGTTTCCCGTTCCTCACAGAACGTGTGTAAAAATAAATACAGGATTAGTTGCTTTAAGAGTGTATAAAAAGAAGCAGGAGAGCAAAATGTTTGTGTGTTTTAGACAGTGAGTCAGTAGAAGAAAAGAAAAAATCCTGAGTCAATAAAATTAAACCAAATGCAAGTATGACTCAGGAAATCAGAGCCATCGGTAGGAAATAAATCCGCTCAAAACTAGGTGTCATAAAATCGGCAGCTATATTATATTGTATAACTTATGACTTTATATTTATCAGGAAGTGTAAGGTAAAGGAGGCGCTCAATACAGAACATCCTGTAATACCTCAGGTTATAAAAAATAGGTTATAGATTATAGAGATCGACCGATTTTGCTGATTAATCGGCACCGATAACCGACTGCTGGAACTATCGGTTATTGCCAACAATCCACACCGATAGTTATTCCCAGTTGTGTCCGTTGCGGGGGTCATTATAGGGCACGAGAGCGGCCTCTAGAGGCGAAATAAAAACTATCGCTGGCAAATTTTGTTGTGTTATTTGAAGTGTTTTTTGATTCATTACGGATGTCTATTTTTATTTGTTATTTGGAGTGTTATTTATTGGTTCAGTTTCTAAGTATATCTTTAATTTACTTTAATATTTATTAACAGTTAACATATTTATATTTCATTTAAAAAAAAAGTACAGCACATTTTCATGGTACAGTCAGTATTGTTTATTTTTGTAATAAAGTTCAGCAATATTTTCCTTTGAGTGTTATGTTTTCATTCAGCATCACTTTTAAAAACTCTCGGGTGTTTGAACGGTTATCGACAGGTACCACCTAAATTAGTTAATCGGTAAAATCCACTCGAAATCAAACTCGAACAGATTCCATGCTATTTTATCAATATGAAACCATTCCATTCTCAGTCTCTCGCTCGCTCTAGCTCTCTCTTTTACATCACCGTCATCTAGGGCTGTGCCATATCGTATTGTCCATGATATACCGGTACAGTTTGTCCCCGTGATAAGAATTTGTCATCCCACTTTACTGACAATGTAGTTGATGACGTGTTTATGTGCCACAACGTGGGCATTTCACATGCAGAACGACAACAAGCATGATGGAAGGTGGAGATCCAACCCTAGACGAGGAAGAAGAATTAATCCCCAAAAAGGAACTTCCTCTGTAATACAGAAGTGGATCAGATACAGAAGATCAGATGTGAATCAACCGTCCGTGATTTGTAAAGTGTGTCAACAACCCGTATCAACAAATTGTGGAAGCAGGACAAATTTGTTTCACTGCCTCAAGCAAAAACACCATCCGGAATACAAGAAAAGTCAGAAGGAGAAATTGCCAACAAGTAACGTAAAGCAAACTGCTTTAATCCAGAAGGGTATTTATTATCAGCGTGTTTGCCAGTTGCACTCTCTATGATTAAAAAAAATAAACACAGGAACTAACTGATACTGCAGCGGTGGTGGCATTCTGCTTAGCCAAAGACACGATGCCATTTGTACCACTAATTTGTGCCATGACAGTACAACAGAGGCTGTATACGTGTTTCCATTTTCATTTGTTGTATGTACTTTAATATTTTGAATTTACATTTCAAACTTGTACTTGATTTGAATCATTATTGCTTATATACTGTTTTTGGTGTTTTGCAGCACACTTTAAGACTTCTTAATGCTGATGTAGTTTTAAGAGATATAGTTTTAAGTCTTTATTGCCCAATCCTTTTGTCATCAATAATCACGTGACCGTGTCCTTGAAATGTACACGTGCTACATAAATTAAAGGCATACTCGTGAAACCTAATCTCAATCCTCTGTATCTCTATGTACAATTGCCACACCCAGAAATTACAACATTTGTCTGAACTGACAACATTCACATTAAACAACATTAAATACATTTTTATTTGAATAAATTTCCTAATGAAAATGAAATGAATACAATTTTTTTCTCCTTGTTATCCTGAATGTAGTTCATCAGCCAGGACATGTTTGGTGTCTGAAGTGTGCATCTTCAATTTCTGCACTGGTATGAAGTTAATGGGGCTAAAAAGTAATGGAAGTCTATATTTAACAGTTTAAATCATGACTAAATGATCACACAGTTGTGCTGTGTTGCTTCGCCTGCTGTCGCGAGGTCTAATTTAAAAAGAAAGACGCCACCGCCAGTGTGAACGCTTACTTTGAAACTTAATTATGTACCAAGGAAGTGATTCTGCCCCAGGATGGTTTCACTCTGCAATGCCATTTTGTGTGGTTTTGTCTATTTTGTTTATTATTTTGTTAGTTTGTCAAATGATTTAAATGGCAAACTATCGATGACGTTTTTCTTGTTGTTTCTATACCAACTTTGAAATATTGAACATTACGTCCCTGTGTGTGTCTGTGTGTGTGTGTGTGTGTGTGTGTGTGGGGGGGGGATTCTATTTCTGTCCTGGAGGCAAAAGATTACAATACAAGAACCTAAACCAGATGACATCACTCAGGTGATAGGTTGCCTACCTGGTTTCCCAGAATGCACTGCAGGAGGTGTCCTTGCTGAACTCTAACAACAAGAATCAGACATTTGTTTTCCCTTTTAATTTGCATCTCGAATCAATATGAACAAAGTGATCAAGCAAAATCCACCAAATAATAAAGACAAACAAATGTGTATACATTTCCAATGCCAAAGGGTTGAAGGAATAAGCCAGCCGCATTAACACTAATAGTGAGCGTTTCCCACAGGCGCTCATTAGGATTAAATGTATTTTTAATACAATATGACTACAGTGTATTATAGATTCTTGTGCATTCACCGGGGTTGAACAGACAACACTTGGGGATTACACAGCTTCACACTGAGACTTTTGTTGAAAACAAACAAAAAAAACCAAGATGCACCAATTTATGTCAATCTTTTGATTTAGCTAATGGTTCATCATGTAAAGCTACATAGACAACTAGCATCAGTTACTAATCTGACTTTTGAATAAAATAAACATGAAATGTCTCACCACAAAAGTGGTATATCTTATATATCTATGGGCCAGATTTCTCATAGAAAATATTTCAGTATAAAGTAAATGCTGAGTGAATGCAAAAAAAACCCCCAAAACGACAATGTATAAAAACACACACATGCTGAGAAGAGTGTGAGGTTCAGAGAGCACTTGTTCTCCAACACTGTAAACCACATGAAAGCTCCACAACCCACATGAACCCTTTACACACATACAGACACACTGTACTTTCTGTATTCTGCCTGCCGGGATTTTGCCAGGTGTGTCCGTCCACATGCTCACTTCCTGCCCAACGCACGGCTGCGGCGGAAGATAAAGACCCGGACAGGAAGTAGGGGTGTGTGGGACTCGGTAGAGGAGGTGATGTCAGAGGAAAAACCCTGGCTTGGGACAGAGAAGCTGACTTGGCACTGATCACAGTGATTGTACAAGAGAGAGAGATAGAGAGAGAGAACTGAATTGAATTGAATTGAGAGAGAGAGAGAGAGAGAGAGAGAGAGAGAGAGAGAGAGCATGCAAAAGACAGATCACCCTAAAAGAGCAGGAAGAAAATGGAGTATGATGATTTTTCTCTCATTAGCATCAGCTGCTATTGGATGTCGATCTGCTAGCTGTTCCATATTGATTTCTGCATTACACAGCTCTGAGAGAGTGAATACATACACACACACACACACACACACACACACCACAGTGAGTCAGCACAAACCGAAACAGCAATGCTAACCGCTACACACCATCGCCCTTGCGCACATAAAATGTATAGCCACGCATGACCATGACAGCAAGCTACGGTGCCGCTCGAAAGTTTGTGAACCCTTTAGAATTTCCTATATATCTGCATAAATATGACCTCAAACATCATAAAATTTTCACACAAATCCTAAAAGCAGACAAAGAGAACCCAATTAACCAAATTAGATAACAATATTATACTTGGTCATTATTATTTTATTATTATTATACATTATTATATTATTTATTGAGGAAAATGATCCAATATGTATAAATACTGTTTAGACCAAGCCTGTATTTAGGATTCAGTGTGCGTATTGACCTATTAATTTTTAAATGGCATCTCAGACAACACTTAAGATTTATATACAAGGCTTTAAATTCAGCACGTGACTGTCATTGTTGTAGGACATGGGAATGGTACAGGAAATCAATGCAGATCAGCACAGTCAAGTCGAAGCAGGGAACGCATCGGTATTGAACAGACGGCACTTTTCTCAGTAATACACATCAACCAGAGATATACGAGACGCCGCCACAGGCCCGGGCTGACCGTCAGCGTTACTAGTATTTAGTAACGTGTTTAGTCTTGTAAAACATTATCTTTGAGAGTAAAAAAAAAAAGAAAAGAAACAATACTTTAAAAAGAAGTGAGAAATATCTACTGAAAACACTGATTACAAAGCTACACGTAATATACTATGCATATGACTGCATGTTTTCCCTGAGAGGAAACATGTCCAGTTACACACACGTCGCATTGACATTGCCAGTATCAGCAGTATATCTAAAACGTAAGAGCCAGATGTCATACAAGCATATATACATCACAAATACATCCAAAACCCCTCTCAATACACAGTCATAACACACACACTCACATGACCTGCCATATAGTAACCAATGGGGGACACAGAGCTGGTGAACACGCGGTCCCTCCAGGACTTCGCAGTTTTGTGATCGCAGAAATAGACGCAAAATCAAGCGAACGCCGCAAGATTCGGAGGAGCTTGCAACTTTTCAAGATTACCATAGATTTGGGCAAGACGTGTCATGTGACGTCATCAAAACGTGTGTCGAACGTGACGAATAAACATCACTGCGAAAGACATAGTGAGGAATTAAAATACGATAACTACAGTCTTTTACGTGCGATGTGAGGACTTATATATATATATATAAAGTGGATATGAGGATATATATATATATATATATATATATATATATATATATATATATATATATATATATATATATATATATATATATATATATATATATATATATATATATATATATAAATAAGTAGCTCACCATATGTTATTGCATTATTCATTGCTTCCACTTCATAGGCTAGTAATCAAATAATGGGAGCGGGCAGCACACTAGTTAATAAATGTATGATTTGTATATGGGCACGTACAGCACACACTCTCAGTGCCACACAGATGCGCATGTCAATTTCTCCCCACCAGGCCCTGCTATGCTCTGGATTCAATTAAACAGCGTGAGTGCAAATCCAGTGTGAGCTTTAGGCTTCTCCATGGCCTTAGTCCGGTCACACGCACACATGCTGGGAATTACAGTGAGCCATGCACATGGAATTTTCCCACGGTGACAACAAATATGGAGCCCAGCCCCCCTCATTCTCTCTTTCCATACATTTCTCTCTCTGTCTCCTTCCCTCCACTATGGTGCAGTATTATAAACCTGTCAAATAACCCATAATAAGATTTATTGGTGAATGTATGCAATGAAACCCACCATTACTATTCTGTGTAATCAAAGGCAGGCTGCTGTGCAAGTATATGACAGCGGGTCAATAAGAAAATAGAACATTAGGTTTAGCTATGGGTGGGCAATACAGCCAAAACTTTTGTAAAATTTTGTATGTGATAGTACATTACATTAGCTAACGAAAGTAATAAACTAATAATATCTGACGATGAACGCAAAACATTCACCATTTACCTTTACAGAAAGTAATGGCACCCAATTGGGAGTATGTGAGATGACGGGGGAAGGGGGCGGGGCTTCCAGGCAGTGCCAGTTAATATCAGAGAATTCAAAACACTAGTGATGCGCCGAAAGGAAAATTCTGGGATGAAACCGAACATGAAAATTCAGGATGCACTTGGCTGAAAATTAATAATAATAATAATAATAATAATAAAAAAAACCTATTTAAAGTTTTTTGTATAATTGTATTAATATTAGACTTTTCATTTCTTTTCATGAATTTAATGAATCTGAATTGAAAAACTACAAACCAATAAAATTATCACACCTTATGATGATCAATTGATGACTGTAAAAATTATACACTTTTACAAAAACAATATTAAATATAGTATTCTTCATTCAGCTCTGTAACAATCAAAATTGAACAGATTTTTAAAAATCCAATTATCCAAATAATGAAGAAATTATTCATTATCCAAATAATTATCCAAATAATGATAGTTCTAGAAAACTATCATGTTATGCAAAACAGCAGTCAAGTAATGATCAAGGCCTCTATTCTCTTTATGTAAACGTATTTCTACTTTAATGAAAGATTATTGTGCAAAACAGCAACAATGAAACTAAAACCAACCTGAAACTGTAAACAACAGATGTAGCCTCAAGTCAAGAAGAAAGATTTGCAGGGCTACATGAATTCTAACGTAATTGCTATACACATAGCAAATTGGAATGCTTTCTATTTAAGCAAAAGTAGCAGGTTTCTCTTCAAGAACAAAATTTGCTCAGCTTTCTGGCAGGAGAGACAGTTCCTCTTCTCATCAAGAACATGAGATGCTGCACTAAATAGTCTCTCACTCCCTGTGGGCAGATCTTGGGGCAGATAAATACCTGCGTGCAATCTGCCCAAGCAATGGAAAGCGTAGCTGCGCTTGTTGTGGTGCTGCTGTGGATCGGGGCGCTTTCCAATAGAATCTCGTTAAACGTGTCAGAAAGCGCGGGAGTTTGTGCTTCATCACTCGAGATCGAGAGTGAAATCTGAGCGCAGAGCACTGAGGGGCAGGGCGTGGCGGAATATATTTCCGGTTAATTTTTTCTCTTTAAAATTTTCGCCGGCTGAAATTTTGGTGCATATATACAAAACACATGCGCAAATCATGCCAAATGAATATGTCTATTGGCTCATCTACCGTTTTATTTGGGGAGAAAAGCACAGCACTTTTGGCACGTTTTTGAGTGATAACTCCTAACAGTGTACTCCAGTTTTAACTGCGGTGCTCCTATGTGAAATGCGTAAAGGTATTCAGGTCATCTAATATAATCATAATAAGCATCATTGGCTATCATGACAGTATGGTGTATAAACAATAACATTATAATATAATGTTCAGTAATATTAGCCTAACTGGAAGTAATTGGTGTATTTTACACTCAATAACACCCAAGAACTGGGAAACACCCAGACAACTGAGAACGGCCACTTCTGCATAGGAGTCACGTTTATACTGCTTACTGCTTTGTTGGACAGTAAAATTAATACGATATGATTTAAGTAGAAGCTAAGCACTCTCGATCATTGTGACCATTGTGTATCATGATCACTCCATGATCCTGGATCTGTAGCCATAGAGAGCCACCGTGTGTCAGCGCTGAGCCTGATCTATGTACAGGCCTTAAAGTTTCTGGCACGTGGGTGTGTAATTTAGAGTAACACCACAATGAAGAAGCCTCCACTCTGGTTCAGGGAATAGGAGATGTGTAACTGAGGAGGTCACGTCACTTATGAATGTGTTGCTCTCTCCTTCCTCATGAATGACATACCTTCGGAAACACATCCGAATGGAACCAAACTTCTCTTTTATGGCTATGATGTGGACTCTGACCAACCATGACTCATGACCTGATTCAGCTGCATTGTTCATAGAATCAGCTCAAAGCTTGATCTGTGTGTATTTGGCAGCAGGACAAAAATGCTACCAGAGAACAGCATTTCTGGGACAACGCTAGTGCAGTAACCCCAATGTGGTCTCGACATCGTCCACCCAATCGACCACATAACAGATTTCAGATTTGTGTTAGAGAATGCCACAGTCCTCGGTTGCTGCTTTTGCTCAGTGTGTTGTGAGGTCACATGGGCAGTGACAGAAAAGTCAACATTAAACAGAGAGACCTTCAACCAGCTGCAATCATGTGGCCCGTGTGCCGAGAACTCCACACCCTGCCCTGAGACTCTCCACACACACACACACACACACACACACACACACAATTCTTCCTCAATGCATTATTGTCATGTCCTGATATTCATTTCTATAATATAATAAATTGTAATATCAGTATTATAATTGTGGACATTTTAAAAAGAAACTTTTTTCTTCAAAAGCATTATAATATGCTGTATTATCTCTTACTTTAATTATTTCAGACTTTATTGTAAAATAACTGAACATTATTTTGGTTTAAAGTTGAGGGTTGGCCTGGGGGTGTGGCTTATGGAGACAAAGTACACATTACCTGATGCTAGAGAGAGAACACCAAAAATCAGGCCTGATCAATGTAGAGATTTAATGGTCCAGTAGTGATGGGAAGTTTACTTGTACAGTCCCTCCAGGATTTTGCGATCACAGAAACGAACGCAAAATCAAGCAAACATCCTGAGGAGTTTGCAATTTTGCAAAATTACCGCAGATTTCCCGCAGATTTCGGGCCAAGACGTCTTCACAACTCCCAATCAGCCAAAGCCCTTTCTGATTCACGTTCGTCGAACATGAGTACAACTAAAAAGGTCTCATTTACCAACAAACATCACTGTGAAAGACTGTGCAAATTGCAATTTTTCCGATTCAAGTAGTTTTCGGCAAAAAATACCCTCTGCAAGTTGCATCGCAAATTTTTTTAAAAACCGCAGCAACGTCAAGCATTTTTGGCCGCAACAATTACAAAAAAACTCAGCGAAATCCTGTACGGACTGATTTTAAAATATTTATGAGAAACTGGGAAAAAAACAGAGCTGAGTTTTAAATCTTTTTTTGACTGCAGTAGTTAAATCTACAAAGGCAGCTGTGGTGATTTATCTTAATACACATCTTGCAAATAACTTCTTGCAAAGCTGCTGTACATGCTGGCATGATTTCCAAACTCCTCGAGGCTGTTTTTATTCATTTTTTATTGCTTTCATAGGTTTATTTTGTTTTCTTGAATGCAGTGCGAAATCCAGTACAAAACAACAAACGTTATGGTTTAATTTCTTAATATTCAATTAATATGCAGGTCAGACTTTTTCATTCGCATTGCCTGAGACTCGTACATTACGTTTATACTGGCTGGGATTTTGGTGCCTGAAGCTACATTTTGGTGCTATCTGTATTGGACCATCAGATTATTATATATAAAGAAAAGCCTTGTATACCATCAAATAAAAGCCAACAAAATAAGCTTAGTGCATGCAAAGCTGCTTTCTGTACACTCAGTTTACAATGAACATTTATTTATTAAGTGGCACTGGTCATAACGCTTGAACGGGCTTTTAACTCCTTTTCAATGCTGAAGTGCCTTGCATTTTAACACATGCAAAGCAAAAATAAAGACCTGAGAGACAGCCACCACATGTGCTAAAGAACAGCCAAAGACTTTCTGCCAGCTGTGGTTTGTCGAAGACACGAACACAATGTGCTTTTTAAAGTCGTGATCAGCTCTGGGGAATTATTGGCTCATTTTGCCTGCATATTGCAGGTGTGAAAATGACCAAAATACACACGTCTATATAGCATCTACTGGCAAAGAAATATTAAGGAGAGTCTTTCTGTTGGTGACGCCCCCTCACCAGTCATTATGTCAGGTCAGCTAGAGGACAGTGATGGAGAAGGTGTTTAAACACAGGGCCGTGGATAAAACAGTTGAGTTGCTCTTTAATTATAATCACTAAACCTGCACAGAAGTCTGACTAGGTAGAGTTTAAGAAGATAGCTTAAGGACATCTGTCTTTCAAAGTACATTAAAGACTGAGAACATTTAAAAACAAAACTGGCACAACTGGGACTCAATACCACAGGAGAGAGCAACATCGATAACATATTTAAGATACATAATTCATATGGAGACCACACTGTTGAGTTTTGAGCTAAAGTTAAACAAAGTGCCAACAAAACAAAAGATTAGCATAAACTAGTGATAATGGTACCATCATACTTGGTTCATATTTACAATGTTTTTTTTTTTTTTAACCATTTCTTAACGTTTACAACCTGACAAAACATATTTAATATGGACAACATAACTGTTAAATGTTCCTCATCTCTGAGACACTGAGTAATTTCCACTGTTTGACATTAGCTGGTTGCTCCAGCCTATCCTGAAAAATACTCTTCTTTTAGTATGTTCCACTTCGTAAAATGGAAAGGAAGTGTGTTGTTGCTTGTGGTGAAGCTGGTGAGTTGGTGTTAGTCAGAGGATTAATAATTTCCAGACATACGTGCATGCACACACACACACACACACACACACACACACACACACACACACACACACAAACTGTGGTTCCAAGCACGCTTCACATTCAGCAAATTTTAGAGTCCCTGGATTGCAGTATGGCTATTTTCACCTCCATTTCTGACAAGCAGGAAGGCATAATTCAGGCCAGAACACTTATTACTTATTTTAGCTGGTATACTGCTCGTCATGTCTGTGATCATTTCACACTGCCAATAGAAATTCCCCATTAAAATAATTTGAGCATTGGCTTAATCTATCTGAGAAAACAAGCAAATTGAATAAGTTAAAGCCGGCTAGAAACCAAAATCAATGAGATAATCATATGTGTTCTGTAGTAAATAGTCTCTCATGGAAAAGCTAGCAAAACTAGCTGTATAAACAATTATTTAAAAAACCTCTAGATCTAAAGAAGCTTCCACAAAAGACAAACATATCTAAAAAAACAAACCATAATAGAGCTGGGTGACACAGGTGGCTCGTATTTTCAGACATTGTGTTTGTCAGCCAGCTAACATGAGCTAACCTGACAAAATTTCTGAGCGGATTTTTAAGTCATACTAACTAGAGTCCATAATTTTCGCTGCTAAAGCTAACCAGTTAGCATTTAGAGTAACTGATAGGATTTCATATTGGATTTTATGTCATATTTATAAACTGTAATACTCTTAATTGCGAATGCTAGCCAGCTTGTTAAGGTGAGCTAACTTGACCTGATTTCTGAGAGGAATTTTAACTTGTATTCACGTGTATAACTTCCACTGCTAAAGCTAGAATTTCGAGACTATTTTTGAATTATATTCAGTAAAGTGTATAATTTCCACTGTTGCGGCTTTACTATAGATAGTTATGTAACGTTAACTAACGTGACAGGATTCCATTAATTTTTTCCCCTGCTAACGTTAGCTAGCCTGACGAAGTCATATTCCTATACATTTTATGTATACATTTTAACTGCTGACATTAGCCAGCTAGCTAATAAGCGATAAATAGACAGGATTATAGTCATACAATATTACAGCTTATAGACATATACTTCTTGAAAACACCACTCTATAATAAAACTAGTCCGATTTGTAAACATGTCAGTGAACAATTTTCCTACTTATCACATAATTGTTAAGGTATTTATCTAAAATATTTATCACGTTATCTTATCAACTAGCTCTACCCAGAAGTGTCCATTTACCACGATCAGAGACATCGCTTTATAAAAGGACACCGGCAGTGTCAAATAAGAATCTAATAATAAAATCATAAACAATAAAATAATAAATAATAAACTCATAATAAGTCTCTAATAAGAAACTTCCTATAACACACTTATGCTTAAATCATTCCCCACCACAAATCTCACAGGCTATAAATCACAGATTTCTCCAATGGTCATGATCTGGAGATGGAATGTGAACAAAAGGCCATGTGGGGAATGAAAACAGAGATAAACTGAGAAGAAATAGATAAACAATAAAAGACAGCATGAGGAAACAACGTGGCGCAAGATAAACTGCTTAACATAGCAAACCAGAGGTCATTCAGGGAAAGAAAAGAGGTAAATACAGATCGGATACAGTGGAGTCTGATCCTCAACATGGGTCTGTAATCCGTTTATTTTAGCACACAATGGAGTTTAAAAATGAATCATTAATAGTTTACTGCATATTACCTGGTAATATGGAAAGGAAAACACTTGCAAACTGAAGGAAAAAAAAATTCAGTTAAAATCCAAACAGAGCATGAAAAGTTTGACCAGACGGCATTAAGATTAAGCTTCGCTATACTTCATAGTTTCTTTCTCTCTCAGCAAGGTCCAAATTCAGCATGACCCTTCTTGGCATTCAATGATGTCTATGGTCCATCATTTTCATTCCCATAATTATCGGTTACAAACTGATGGGTTTGAAACAAAGTTGCAGCGTATGACCAGCACATCATTTTAAAGCGCTTTAGAGTGAAAAACAAAAAATTATCATACTAAAAAGTATGCATTTTTATCACTTAAAAAGATAAAAAGGCAAGTTTTAAGGAATTTAGCACATTTAGTAACATAATACAATGATTCAGTGGCACTGGATATCTTTTGAAGACTATGTTGTTACACCTCGGAAGCCTTAAAGTGAAATTTTAAAGCGAATAATAAATATGCATAAAATAAAATTACTATAAAAAAATTAGGCAGGTTCCCAGTGACGACTAACATCGTTAACCCATGTTACCATTTAACCCAGTTACCACTGGAATAGTACCTCAGCAGTTAAAAAAACTAAAAGTACATTTATTTATTGAAAATAAATTTTGATTGATTGAAAATCATAGCAGGACATTAGGATTCTTACACGTGTACACACCTGAACCTTTAAACATTCTGGATGATGTGATGACCTACATAAATACCACATGTATTGTACCTAGTGTAGAGGAGATTGCTTGATGGGGCGGGGAACCGTGCACTATTGTGCCAACAAAAAATCATCCTATGGTCTTATGCAGCCTGAGATGTGTGAATCACATTGCAACCAGCATGCTGAGATGTTTCAAAAGACTGCTTAAAACCCACTCTCAAACAGGGGAATAGACTGAATCTGTGACAACTTTTAAAACAGGGTCACCGCCTCATGTCTGTGCATAGCTCGGGTATGCACAGGTGCATCTTTTTGGCATTTAGACAATATGTTTACTAGAGGGTGCAAGGCTAACTGATCTGAGTGGGCAGAGCAGTGCCAGTGAGAGTGGACATTAAAAACAAAAATATTCGTGAATATATAGCAGTGAAGTGAGCATGCAGAGAAACTGTTATACATGAGAGCACTTCACTTCTGCGAGCACTGACCACAGAACATGTGCACGTCCTCTATCCAGAGTCTACGCTTTACTATTAACTTAACTTTTTAATTAAAGTAAAACAGCCATGACCTAAAGTAAAAAAAAGCTGTTATTTTCTCATTCTGAAAAAATGTAAGAAATTGCAGATGGCTGATTATTAACTAATTAATTTACCGGTTTCTTACCATTATGTCTTAGTTAAGCTCTACGGTTATTTAAAGAGGACGCAAAATCTCTTCAGTACCGATGAAAATCCTGTTACATGACACTAAATGTATGTGTAACTGCAGTATAGCATTCCCTATCAAAATGTTTATGATATGGGTTCACACTGAGAATCAGTCCCCCTGTCTAAACGGTCTGCTTGAAATAATTTCTGATTAGCATTTTTGAGCAACATTTCAGAGAAACTGGAGGAGCGAGCTCACAAGGGTGATTAAAGGTTTCTGTGTACTTGCATGCTCAAGTGTGCACTTGAACCGACTCTCAGCAAACTCAGATTTTAAAGACAAACTGTGAGGAGTGGCCGGTTTTCCTCAGCTCGTTGCATGAGAACATGTTGAACTCTGGGAGGGGAAGGAACCTCCATAATGGCTATTCCAGCTGGCTGGAGAAAAGCCTGTCGTCATGGTGAGATCAGTGGGGTCAGCAGGGGTCAACCATGGCTGAGGACGAGAAACAGAGTGCCACCGCAATACATCTGTCCAGAACTACAAGAAATAAACCTCTTTTACTGTTTTTCTTTAGACCATGTTGGATGCTCCAGGTGAATGCAACACAACTTCCTTCACTGCTGATAAATGTTTGGTCTTTTGAGGCTCATTTTACAGCCATAATTCAGGGCGCATATGTGGAACAAATTTCACAAAAATGCCATGCTGTGTCTATTTTTATTAGAATATGAAAGGCAAAAACAGAAACAGGGTGCATGATTCATTATTCTGAAGATCTACACAAGGACTACTAAGCTACAATAAATTTTTAGTGCTTGGTTTGGTTCTGCTGAAATACTTTTCCTGGTTCTGCAACCAGACCAGGGTCCGCCAGTGAATGACCCCGATCTACACCATAGCTTTTTGTAGTCATGCGTAGTGTCAAGTTCGTAAACTCTCTGCCATGTTGAGAGATTCTTCCTATTAGTTTCCTTTGAACAAGCATGATCTGCTAAGCCAGTTATCCATCACTGTCTTTATAGTAGCTGCTTACTGTCCAATCATCTCTCTAAAGACAGAATTTCAGCATGAACTTAACTTGATATGCGTCAGAGAAATACTATAATATCAGGATCATATCACAATCACTCTTCCATGTAGAACCAGATCATGTTGATCAAGAAAATCCACATATTGTTCTTTACAGAACACTTAGAAATGCTAGTAGTGCGTCCCAAATCGCACACTCATACACTATTCTACACCGTTTTGTAGAATAAATAGTGTGATGAGTGTGTTCACACTGAAAAACCCCAAAAGACAAAGTGCACTTTAAGTTCCCGGATGATACACTCGTTCAACTGAAAAAAACAACAACGTATGGAATGATGGACACTTCATGCACTCAACGGTCGCAGCTTTCCTTAAGTAGCGGATGGGGAGGGGCTACGTATATCAGGCTCAGATGCTGAACTTAAATGTTTACATTGCCAGCAGCCACAACCACAACTTACTATGTTGATTTTAAATTGTGCGAGCAAAATTCGCCTGCGGAGACGATTACACGGTGTCTGACGGTGGCTGAGGTCTTTTTGGGCATAAAAGGAATCATTAACATAAAGAGTAAAATGTACCAATTCATTTTTGCTATCTGTTTGGCTATTTTGCAAATGCTAGCGCCATCGCATTACGTGCATTTGACGTGATTTGTCCTCGACCGGGAACCAACATATACTTCCGGTTCACACAATACCGAAAGTGTGCCATTTGAGACGATACGACCCTTCTAAAATTCATACACTAGATGGCAGAGTGTATAGTGCATAGTATAAGTGTACAGTATGTCATTTGGGACACAACTTAGGAGTATCGTATGAGGAATTCGTGTATAAGGTAAAAGGGGTGTATGAGCTGGGATTTCAAACACCCTCAAGTGAATCCTCTCAGTGTCTCTGCTCTTAATCCTACTGGAAATAGAACTGGAAACATGGGAATGAACAGCCTTCATTTCTGTGGCTTCTTGGCTGCCTGTAAAAGTATGGGTTTATATGTATATAACTGAGTAAAACTACTGATTTAGGACTTGTCGAACTACTGGTAGACTTGCTAGCTCCAGAATGGTTTTACCAGTTGGAACAGAATTGTTCAAAATCACTGATGCTTATAATGTTCCTGATATTTTTTTTAGCATATAAAAACCATTTGACAGCCTTCTACGTGAATGGCTTGGGTCCACTTGTCCTCTTAGAGGGAAGGTTCATTGCAAATCCATATGAAGTACGTCTGACTGATCACCATTATCCTATGATGAAACATTTACATCCTGGGTGTGGTCTCTTCTACAATGACTCTGCCCCCATCCACATGGATCACTGAATGATTTGATTAGAATGGAAATGGTGAAAATCATACGCTATGAACTTCACACTCACCAACACTAATGAAAATCTATGAGACATTCTGTGTTGGCATGTTACGCAGCACTCTCCAACGCCATCACCAAAACACCACATGAGGGAAAATCTTTTGGAAGAATGGCGTTCATCTCTTCAGTACAGTTCTCTCCAGAGACCTGTAAATCAATGCTAAGACACACTGAAGCTGTTCTGGTACCTCTTGGTTTTTCCTTTAATTTATCACCCATCTGTATCATGGCTGTCCTCAAAGAAAAAAACGTTTATCATAGTCCCCATGTCTGTGTGTTTCAACCATATTCTCTGGTTTCCTTCTTCCTCTCAAAAACGTGCCAGTACATGGATTTTGGCTATGAAAAATTGTCCCTAGGTGGGAATGTGTGCGTACATGGTCCCCTTGCATCCCATCCAGTTTGTATTCCCAAGGCAAAGCCCACCAGCATAAAGCAGTTAATGAAATTGATGAATGAAAGAATGAATGAATGAAGTAGCAGCCAATGGACTACAACTCCTCCTTCAAACCATATACTCCCATACTGGTCATGTCATAAACAGACATGCTTTTTTGCCACACTTTTTGTAATACTGTTTAGTACAGTAGTATGTGCTTGAAAAGTCAGCAAACTGCATTCAGTATAGACTGCCCTATAGGACTGCCAGTAAACAGGCTCATAAAGTGTTCAAGGGCACATAATATCCGGGCACCATGACCCGCCCTAACTTAGGGTTGTCCAATCTCATGGGCTCTTGCTTGGCTGGAATGAACCTAAGCAGATACAACTGAAGACCCCAAATCTAACTATAATGTATTTTTCTTTGAGGACAAACACTAATCACGCCTAAATAACACTTGATAAATATGAATATGGGTCACTGCGGAAAATCACTGGGTTTGAATTTGTCCACGACTAGACACAGGCTTTGTTTGGATACACGCAATGAAACTACAAGGACATACCAAGCACTAATATTTTATTTTATTTTTTTCATTTTCAAGGACTTGTGAAAGAGGTCATCTTCCAAACAATGGATTGTTTCTCAGCCAGGGTGGAATTCAAGAACAGGTCCAAAAAAATGGATATCATTTTATCTTCTGTGCTACTGTTTAAGTGCTGGTTGGTCATGCTTATTTGAGCCCACAATGTGGAATGCACAGGGGAGCATCTTCTACACTCTGCAACATAACAAGTCGCAGCTTTGGATCAACGCTAGACCTGCAAAAATATGAAGTGTTCTGGGACAACTGCTTCCTGTCACATGACCGCAGTGTTGCAGCGGACTGGCCCTAAAGCAAGAAACGGTAACGAACTCAAGCCACCTGTTGTTGACCACACGCTGCTGTTAACAAGAGCCACAACGTGGAACACACCACCTGCCGTTGCGTTTGTCGTCATCAATACCAAATAAGAAGATAAAACACTTCCATGATCTGACTCGAGTGTGTGCTTTTGTTTGTTACAAAATGCTATGTTGGCCCAAAGAATAAGTGAGAGCAGTAAGGTGGGAACAGTTCCATCATGAACTATTTGATCAAATATGCTAAGATATCTTGCAGGGAGATTACAGGCTATCTCTATTGCACTCTCTCTCACTCCTTGTCTCTACCACCTCCTCTTTTTCTTTGCTGAGTTTGTATTAAGAAGCTCTTTTGGAAATGATTATGGGAGAGGCTCTGGCATCCAAGGCTGTCGATGAAAAGCAAAGAGAACTGCATGATTGTAGGGGTGGAACCCATCTCTTGGCCGACCACAGCTAACACAGTAGCAATCTAAATGCCACGAGACACCAGCCAACATCAAAAGAAGTAGCGCCAATAAAGATCGAATGAGTACCTCCACCTGGTGAACCACAAAACACAGACATTATTTGATTTGCATAAAAGGAAAGAATGCTTGATACAATGAGGCAGCAGTGGCCTATATTCAAAGAGAACCATTTTCCCCCCAATTTAACATGCTCAAGCGTCGACTAGTGCCACCAGGGTGTTCCCATAAAAGCGATGGGCGACAAATCAGCTTTAGAGTCTCGACTGCGTCCAAAGCCTGACACTCGCCAATACACCACTGCCCACCTGCTTCCAGTGACAGGGGTTTGAATAGCCAAGGATGTCATCTCTTGTTTCACCCTGCCTGATGACTGTCCTTCATGTCAGCCTAGAGGTCTCTTTGAACCCCCACCCCCACCCCAAAAACACAGCTCAGACCCTCAGGAGAGCTATGGTAAGACAACACCACCTTGGAGTCCAGTCTTTTGTGTGGGATCCCTCTGGCCTGTACGTGTCAAGCATGCTAGATCAAAGCATCAAAGTCCCCATCTAGTTCTCAGCCATTACATACTGTCGAGCTCATTAGATTAAAGCAAAAAAAAAAAAGAGATCTGTTCACTTTGAGAAGGATGATGCACATAAATGCACTGTATGACCCCAGAGGCATGCAGCTAATGGACTTAGGGTGACCCTGTACACACATTCTCAAGCACACAACCAATGCTTTCTTCTCATCTTCCCCCTGAGGAGCATTAGTAAGTCCTTAGGCAGTTGCTTTTCTCATCAGATATGCTGGTGCCAAGCATTAGGACTTCCCCAACATCTCACAACCACGAACAGGACACTCAGCTTCCACATGTCCACAGAAAAACTATCGATCCCAGAGTTTCTACTGATCATCAATTTGACTTGTAAAGTGGTACAGTGGGAAATTCATTGTACCCTTCCACTACGGTGACAACAGATTTAGCTCATGAATTGACAGCAGGTTTGTTAAAGCAAGAAAATCACCAAATCCTGCTGATACCATTCAATCTTTTTCTTTCCCTGAATCTAGTCGACTAATTTTGTACAGAAGAGTCAATCAATGGGAGAATTCAAACAGGCGACTACTTCATAGCCTTTGACTGAAGAGCCAACCTGATCCGTGTCCCCTGCTTGACCGTGCATGTGCACCATGTTGACCCACATGTACATTATATCAACATGTTTGCAACTGCCTGATGTGGCAGGTGACAACATTCCCATATTCACGTTTGATGTCTGCGGTACTGGATTAGCATTTTATCCTACTTGCTATGAAAATTAATCATTTACCAGCAATGTTGTTTTAAAAAAGCAAAATAGATTAATAACCTTTCTGAAGAATACTACTGAAGTGACGGTTTTTGGACTTTTCACATTGGTACATGACAACATATGAAAAATCACAATGACTCCACCACCTTCGCTTGAGGTCATGCTACAAACTTTGGAAAGAGATCTGCCTGATGTACATCTGAACTGGAGCGTCATCGTCACATCATGCTGAAAGTCCCACCGAGACACCATGACAATCTAGGCTCCAGCAGACGATTGTAAATAAGACTGACTGAATATTCAGAGCAAGATAACTGTCCTCGTCTCGTCTCTGTCCGGTTCTGCTCAAGACTCAGCGGGTATTTCCTGAGGAGGAAAACTACTTGCTGTCGCCTTTTCCGTTCAGCTCAGTGTGGATGTCAGCACCAGACGGAAAGGAGGGGTCTATGAAGCAGAAATGATCTCCGTTTCCTCCCCATCTCAAACTCAAGCAGGATGCAAAGTGTAATTCAGCCTCTGGTTACATCGGACAGCTCTGTCAGTAAAGCGCTTAACGCTGCACGAGATCCTGATGACATGACTTGCTTCACCTCGTGTAACCTCCGTTGAGTGCTATGGCCTCTTTTCTGAGGCACACATGGGTAAACACCGCACCTCGAGCTTGTATTTGCTTTCAGCCAAGACACACTGGTGCAGACGGCAAGCAAACAACACAGCCTTGTATCCGTTCTGTGGCAGACTGTGGTGTGATGGTAATGGCCAGAAAATCATCTCATTACCACTGTGGTACAATGTGCAGAGTTATGATACACCACTGGCCTGAGAAATGAGAAATGAAGTCAACTCCACTGCCAGAAGGGAAAAGCTTATGCGTCGAAACGTTATCACTCAGCTAACAATGCAAAACGTGAAGGAGACCAGTGTGATGTAAGCAGTGATGATACAGATACTGTCCAAAGTGTGTCTGAACAGTTTTCTGTGATGTAGGCTAAAGTACTGCATTTATCAGATGCCAACAAAGTGACTCCATTTGCCAACATTAAAAGAAACCAAGCACCTTTAAATATCCCACCGACAAAAACTTCTCACAGAAGAGCAAATCTGATGTCTTTCGGTTTTAAATTTCAATTAATTTCTTTTTTAATAGTTTATAACATTTTTTTGGTTGTTGGTCGTTATGGTAACGATACAGGTGTGTGTACACAGTCATACCAGGCTAGAGAAAGTTAGCTAGCTAGAATTTAGGATGGATTTTTTTTTTGTTAGTCCAATCACAATTTAACTTTTTTAAAAACATTTTTAAGATGGAGAACAGTAGCGAGAACGGAAAAGTCCTTAAACAAGAAAAAAGTGATGGGTCATGTCTTTTGGTTTTCTGCCATATCTTTAACACGCTGTGAAAGAAATAACAAAAATGGTTTTCATTTGTTTTTGACAACATGAACCAAACACATTTTTGTGCACAGCTCATCTTTGCTTATACAATGCAGCTATACATGAAATTTAAATATCTAATACATCACAATTAGTTGTGACATATTGGAATTGTGAAGATCACATGGCAACATTTTTCTTAAATCCCACAGTAGATGGTGAAAATTAAATTTTCAGTTTTCCATTTTCACTCTAGAAAGCAGATTCCAAAAGATACATTTTTAGCAGTCAAAAACGCTGTCTTAAGCACTATTCGGGCGGGACTAGTTTTCCAGTGGGGTGTTAGAGAAATACGTATTTCACAGACATATTTTACGTTTTTTAATCCCGTCCGAATCTGTCAAATCTGCGTTTTTCTCACACAACCTCTGTAAAAATTCCAGAGCAAATTACCTACTGTTTTTCGGCTAACTCTGTGATCGTCTGAGAAACCTAATCCCGTCCGAATGCGAACGTCTGTGATAATGCGAATGCGAATGTCTGTGATCGTAGAAGCTCTTACGTGTGCTATGGATGTAGATGTTTTTGCTACCCGGCGAAGAAAAAAAAAAATTAAATCAACAAGAAGAGCCAAACCACGTCAATTGTTAAGACTGGCCACTGTAATATCAGTGTCAGGTGATCACTCACCTTCATTTCTGCACTCAATTATATCATGTTTTAATTATATAAGTCATCTTTATTATAGTGGGTTTGTTATAAGCAGCCAGTTCAATAAAATCGTGTGAAGTTTATTTTAGCAAGTTTTTAAAAAATAACTAAAAATTTTTACTTTTTACATTTAAAAGTACTTATGTACGCAATGCATGCAGAGCATGTGATCTTCTGCAACACCCAGATGTACAAAACAGACCCTCCCACCCCTGTAATAAACACGGAGACGTCGGTCCGGTCCGAATCGGTACACTAAATCACAGATATCGGGTGATAAGAACTATAACTCAAGCTACGTTTAGAAAACTAGTCCCGTCCGTATTGCGCTTTAGTGCGGATGGAAAGACAAACATAAGTAAAGATGTATTTTCAAATTGACCTGTGTTAGTGTGTACTTTGTCTGAGACTGTTCAAATCACAAATGAAAATAAAATGGATCTGAGCCGTCTGTCTGAAATGTTTGCGAGGTTATCTAAGCAGAGTAGTCTGATACGGTCATGATTAACGCAGATGAACTGACCAACAATTTGGACTTCTTTGAAACAAGATATATATTCTGTGTCTTGGAATTAGGATTGATATAGATCTGAAACTCTCTCCTCAATCCGATCCACAGACATGTTTTCTGCCAGAAACACATGCTAGGATGAGTGACGACACAGACCCTGAATGTAAATACAGGACACAAATAATGTCCGGTGCTTCACATAACTGGGCAACATCTCAACATTGTCTCTTCGGGTTTAAGAACAGGTATCACCCGAGACACAGAGCTCTGAAATCAACATCATAGATTTTACAAGTTGGATTGGAACGATTTAAGATTTGTAAGACTTCTAAAGGTAAATGAAATCTTGTGTAGGTCTAGTTGCCGTGGACGTGGACGTGACTTCCAGTGTAGTTTACATATGTGGGGCAGTATTCCCGGATCCTGGTGTCGCACTGCACATTGTAGGATCTCACACACCCAGTTCAGCTTGTCAGCTTATTAAGAGGTCCGTCATGAGGACGAAACGTGGGTGTTGCAGAAGGAAGGGGGGGGGGGGGGGACACAGAACGTGCACTTCACGGGGACTGAACATGCAATTCAGAAGGGAAAACATCTGACCTAAGACAGAATAATAAGAGGCGAGTTGAGCTCAAACAGCACGGACAACATGCAAATGTTCAAACTAAGCGTGATGGGAACGTTTGCATACGCGTCGATGATACTGGAGCATTAATATGTATCAAAGTGTGCATTTAGATTATCAGTAAGGGGGAAAATAAACCTTTTTAAAGCTTGTGTGTACGTGTGTGTTAATGCTGTATGTGTGTGTTAATACTATAGTGTGTGTGTGTGTGTGTATGCTGTAGTGGCTGCAGGCAGACGGCGGGCAAGTTAAACCACACCCAATATAAGGTGGAGAATAAAACGAGCACCTGATAGATGTGATCGACGTAATAAATGTGATACGCATAATAAATGTGACAGATGTAACAGATGTGACAGATGTAACATGTGCCAGATGTAAAACATGTAGTAGATGTGATAGATGTAACAGATGTAATAGACATAATAGATGTGATAGACGTAATAAATGTGATAGATGTAACAGATGTAGTAGATGTGATAGATGTAACATGTGCTAGATGTAACAGATGGAATAGAAATGATAGATGTAACGTGTGCTAGATGTAACAGATGTGCTAGATGTAAAAGTAGTAGATGTGATAGACGTAATAGACGTAATAAATGTGATAGATGTAATAGATGTGATAGATGTAACATGTGCTAGATGTAACAGAAGCAATAGATGTAACAGATGTGATAGATGTGATAAGTGTAACAGATGTGATAGATGTAACAGATGTGTGCCTCAGACTAGCCATGCATCTGATAAAACACCTGATAAAAATCAAATGTGTCAAGAAAATTTGTATAACCAAATTACGGTCAGGTGTTTGCCCTTTTTTTTTCTTTCAAACTGGACCCCCCCCCCAACACACACACACCCAGTAAAGGTTGGCTTTTGCACACTCACTGTACAGCCCAATGCGCTCCTAGTATCTATCCATCACATGCTGAAGCAGGTTTTTCTTTAGAACACATTACTATATAATGGCATAGACAGGTTTATATATGAATATATGGACTGTCCGTATACACAGCCATCTGTCTGTCCTTCCTGTGTATGTTAGTCACGTGTGCGTTAATTCTAGTCCTCGCAGGATAATTTTCTCATTACCGGTGCAGACAATAACAGCTTGCAAGACAAGAAGAGGAGTAGCAGCAGGGCGTGAGTCCTGATTCCCAACCGTCTCTGGGTAGCTCAACATCCAAAAAAAAAAACCCAACCCCATCCTTTTCTCCCCATTTTTCAACACAGTTAACAAGCCGTGTTTAATTATAAACTAAATGAACAGACTTACCCAAAATGCGACACTAAGAATCCTCTTGGTTCCTATTGAGAACCAACCGACACTTCTTCCAGATGAAATCAAGTAAATATCCAAACGTTTCAGCACTTAAACCGTCATTACACTCAATCAGACACGCTCTTTCTTTATTGTTATTGTTTTTTTAATTCATTTAATTACTGTTATTATTATTGTTGTTATTATTATTATTATTTCAGTCTTGCGTTACGGACACATCTCTGAGCTTTCTCCCATTCTCTCTCTCTCCGTTTAGGGAACTGTGGCGTGCTCCTAGCGTCCAATTTCCTGCCCCGCCCACATTTCAGATTCACCGAATCAACAGATCCAGCGGCGTTCTAAGTCCCACCCATATTACCCACAAACAGACCAATCAACGGCGTTCGGTTCGGAGCACGAGCGCATCAGTTGTCCCAGTCGCCAAACGGTTACTATCCGGCTGCGAGCAAATCCGCATTTAAACGTAACCTAGGTTACCAAGTGTAAACAAAAAGAGCACTATTTAAGCGTACTACATAGTGCTTTAGTGTGCGATTTGGGACGCAACGTTATAGCATGAAAAACGCCTGTTTGTGTATTGTTCAGTGTTATACATATTAACATATGTTGTTAAATGTTATACACTATGTTGTTTTATATATTGTATTGTATAATGTTAGGTCATTGGGATGTGGATTAGTGGAGCTGAGTTACACAAATCATAGATGTGCAAAGTTACATCAGGGAAGTCTACCTCAGGAGATGCACGTACTTCCGGTTTTGGTGTAAAGAGACCATCACACAAACCGCAGGATCCATGCATCATACTCACTTTTATTTTAAATCATAAATGCATTTAATGATGGATGTCATAAACATATTTAGTATTAGTAATTCATCCATGTATTACAGGTACACTGTGTATGCTTCTCATAAACATTTAGGGCATCTCTGTAGGCTGGATGTCCTGCCATAGTAGGACACAATGGTAGAAGAAAGCTTGGTGTTGTTCTCCACCTAGTGGCAATTTGTGATTCTGTTATCTATAAAACATTGCTCTGAGGGCCCATATGTGCCACCCAGTAATTAATTAATACACTGATGAATCGATTAACAAAAACAGTGTTTGAAGTGAAAATTATCCACTAAAAAAAAATCTGTACTAAATGTGTGTACAAAAGGCATGGTGTAGCAAGTAATCCAAATAGCATAAATTCAGCACAAACTACATTTACTGCCATGGCTGTGTTTGAATGATAATAATAATAATAATAATAATAATAATAATAATAATAATAATAATAATATAAACACTAACAATAACAATATTACAGAGATAACAACCCTGCTGGAAAAAAACCCAATAGAACCCATCACAGAAATTCGAATGGTTTCCACTACAAATACAATTACAAACCATCAGCTAACCATTAAAACCATTACCATTATTGGTCCCTAATGGGATCCACTAGGCATAACGTGCCACCAATAGAAGGCAACAAATTACCAGTGGAGACCCACAAGGACCATCCATCCATCCATCTTCTCTACCGATTATCTTTCAGGGTCGCAGGGAACCTGGAACCTATCCTAGGGAGCATGGGGCACAAGGCGGGGTACACCCTGGACAGGGTGCCAATCCATTGCAGGGCACAATCACATAGATGTTCACACACCCATACATACACTACGGACACTTTGGACATGCCAATCAGCCTTCCATGCATGTCTTTGGACTTGGGGAGGAAACTGGAGTACCTGGAGGAAATCCCAGCAGCACGTGGAAAACATGCAAACTCCGCACACACAAGGCAATCGAACCCCCAACCCTGGTGGTGTGAGGTGAACGTGCTAATGACTAAACCACTGTGTGCCTCCCACAGGGATCATTACAGTTTAAATTAAAACCAAACAATTGCCATTATAACCATTACAAATTCTGTGAGAGTTTCTACTGTTTTTTTTTTCCAGCAGGGTAGAACATCAACAACAAGAACAGTAAAAACCAACAATAGGTACAACAATTATAACAGGATTGGGTGGTAGAAGTGTGTGTGTGTCTGTGTCTGGAGTGGCGGATGTCACCCACTGTCTCTCAGTCTGTAACATGTCACGTATTTCATGTATCCTACTCAACAGTTGTGGTTGCAATACCCCATAAATCACGAAAATCGCAAAGCTACTTCTACTGCGATGTCTCTAGAGGGCGCTGTTAACCTTAACCCGTTTTCCTGCGGTCATAACCGCATGCTACCATACATACAAATTGTGAGTCACGTTACTGAATCGAGTCTTTTAAGTGAATCTACAATGTAGTGTTCACTCCAAACAAATCCAATACAGAAACAAACAGATAATGGATTATATTATCATTCGAGCATATTAAGTGAAATTTACCTCCCTGCCTCTGACCTCAAACCTAATTTACGATAGCTTTGTTACTCCTGCGTAAATAACCATTGTAATCTTGTTGGTATTTTTTTGACCAAATCTCTTTAACGTTAGCATTTTAATATAATTTCGCGTATGTACAAAATATTATAGTAGATATAATAATAATAGTAAACAAACATCATATACAAGTCCACTGTATTATTGTATTATGTGTATCTTTTAGACTAGTACATAATCCAGTTTAAGGGCAAACAACATACACATGACTCGTTCGTGTTTGAGAATCAATTTGCTTGGTCACTTCAAAAGAACCGATTCGTTAATTTAATCATTTAATGTAAAACAAACAAACAAAAAATGTACAACTGCCTGCGGTGGCGCAAGGTAACAATTAGTGCGGAAGTAATTAGTTTATTACCATACATGTAGCCCACACACTATTTTATTGTTTATAATTAGCTTTAGTGACTATGTCTTACAACTTAACTAAGATGCCTGGTAACGTCACATGGTCTAATAGAGCTCCTGGTTGGTCGTAGCCTTGTAAACGGTAGCATCCGGTTTCCGAAGTTAGCTGTCTAGCTAGTCATAATCCAAAATTGTCTGTAGAAATAAACTCCAACTGGATATAACACCGCATTAGAGAATATTTAGCTGCACAAAAAAATAAATACATTAAAAAAAAAATCATTAAATAGTCTTGGCGTATCTGAATGGGGCTTTGAGTTTAGTCGCTTATTAGATAACTAGCTAGCTGTTAAACAGGTTTAAGAGGATGTTACCCGGATGTAGAGGTACATCACAATACACTAAAAATTATTGCAACATGCTGCTTTCCAAAACTTAGAAATACAGTGTGCAAAGGTTTGATGAATCAGAACAATGAGT
The DNA here is from genome assembly GCF_001660625.3 of Ictalurus punctatus. Classification (NCBI taxonomy): domain Eukaryota; kingdom Metazoa; phylum Chordata; class Actinopteri; order Siluriformes; family Ictaluridae; genus Ictalurus; species Ictalurus punctatus. The sequence goes on along the minus strand of NC_030441.2, from coordinate 13,846,021 downwards.
AAAAAGTAAAAACAAGTAGAAATAACTTGGGTCAATGAAAAATAGGCAAGTAGATTTAAATTGAGAGCTTTTTTTTTTTTTTTTTTTTTACTTTAAGAGTGTGTTAAAATATATTGCAAGGCATTCTGCTATCTCAGTATGTGGAAATGTATTTGTCCTGTAGATTACTTTGATAGATCTTTAAATGTCACTTTCACCACTTCTCCTCTGTCTGTGCTGTGCGAGATGTCTCTGGCGGAATTATTGAAGATGCTCGGTCTCGGGGCAGTGGCTGTCGCATTAGGCCTGGAAGGGTTGGACTGGTTGCTGACTCGGCGTCTCTGGCCCAGAAGAGTTTCCCGTCAGCCCCTGAAGGAGGTTCTCTTCTTTCCTTCACCGCCAGCGTGTGTGGAGCACTTGTACAATCCAGGCAGCCGTCATCCATGGTGACTTTTTAGTTATATTGTGTTACAATTAAAGGAGCCTATCTGTGGTTCTGTATGTGCTGCATGTTCTTTTCCTTTGCTTTTGAAAGTTTTATTTCTTTCTTTCTTTCTTTTTTTTTTTTATAAACTTTCTTTGGCCCACAGTCTGTGTCCCCTCCCTCATGGCCTGAACACACCCTTCTCCAGACTCCTGGAGCACCTTCTCTCAGTGTGTGTGTCGCTGGACCTTTGTCTGTTCAACTTCTCCAATGCTGAGCTGAGCCGGGCCGTGCTGCTGTTACACAGCCAGGGTGTACGGGTGCGAGTGCTCGTAGATCGAGACTACATGGCTACCACTGGCTCTCAGATTGGCGTCCTACGCAAGGCAGGTACGGACAATGCAGGCACCTTGCAGATCTCTTTAGTTCATCAATGTTATATAGTTACAGCTTGCACCTCTGGAGCTGTGAGACTAATGATGCTAATGTTACTGGAAGCTTGATCATCATGCAAACTGTGTTCCTAGATCATCATCATCACACACTTGTCTCAACGGTAATTTAATTCAGGAATACCATTTGAACATAAACAGATGAATAAAATAGCAGAAAAATTAAATACAGTGTCCTCCATTAATATTGGCACCCTTGGTAAATATGAGCAAAGAAGGCTGTGAAAAATTGTCTTTATTGTTTAACCTTTTAATCATTTGTTCAAAAAATTCACAAAAATAATTTGCTCTCGGATATCAAACAATTGCAAACACAACACAGGTTTATCAAAAAAATAAATAAAAAAAATTAAATCTTTGTTAAATATAGGTGTGCAACAGTTGTTGGCGCCCCTATGAATTTATATGAGAAAAATCTGATATTTAAAATTTTTTGTGTGTAATTCACAGTGCATAACAGATCGCTGCATAAATAAATCATTAGGATTAAGTAAAACAATCAACTGAGCAATATAATAAAATCAGATTAAGAAGGAAAATAGATAAAGAGCAATAGTGATGCGTTATCTGTGGCACAGGAGACTTAACAGGTGACTTCAAAATAATGACGGTTGGGGCACACCTAACATGGGAGCTGGTTCCACCTGTGCGGACACACAAACAAAACATGCAATCTAACAAGTAGACGAGTGTAGTGAGTTAAAAGGGTTTGGTTTTCTGAACAGAAAACATATAATCAGCATACTGCACACAAAAATGATGTGCTTATATATTGCACTTATATACAAGTATCAAGGCCAATATTTTTTAAGCGAGTCATATTTTGCTTCAACAGGGTGAATGCGTTTTATTGTCTTCCAGTACAAATGTATCGGACAGCCAGGAGTGCGTCAGAAAACCCGGAGGCGTACACGGCTCTAATTACACCACCACACAACTTCAACATGTTCTGTCTTGTACTGTGTGTTTATTATGACTGTGAGCAATGTGATCATTTCTGCAAGAGTGAGACAAAGGTGACGTCCTCTTTTCTGCAAATACAATTATTCACTTGGAAGCTAATTTGTAGATTTAGCTGTTTCAGAGGTGCCAATTTAGTGAAGAAGACATGGCCTTCCACTCGCTCATTTCTTTCAGTTATAACTGCACAACACTGAATTACATCATGTATAACATGTTGCATGAAATCATTTCATATTCCATTGTTAAATATCCTTCAAATGTCGGAGTGTTGATCACGTGAACTTGGAAAGTGACATGTCACCGTGACCGTCATAAAAGGCAGAGACTATTTCTGCAAAACAGTTAGCATTTTCTTCTTACCCTAAATGTAGTTGAGCCAAGACCACTATCCAGAGTTTGAAACTGCAAAGGAAATACAAGTAGCTAACAAGTAAAGGAAAACTGCCAGTTTAGCTTCTCTGTAGCTTTAGTACCAGAATCTCCACTCTTCTGGGAAGGCTTTCCACTAGATTTTGGAGCGTGGCTATGGGGATTTTTGCTCATACAGCTTTAGTGAGGTCAGGCACAGATGTTGATTGAGGGGGTCTGGGGTTCAGTCGGTGTTCCAAAGGTGTTCAGTGGGGTTGAGGTCAGGACTCTGTGTAGGGCAATTGAGTTCTGCTGCTCCAAACTTGGCAAACCATGTCTTCATAAAGCTTGCTTTGTGCACAGGGGCATTGTCATGCTGGAACAAGTTTAGGCTTCTTAGTTCCAGTGAAGGGAAATTGTAATGCTACAGCACACAAAGACATTAATACTATTGTGTGCTTCCAACTTTTTGGTAACAGTTTGGAGAATAACCACATTTTGTTCTACACTATTTATTCTAATTGTAACTCTTACCATCTTCAGGTATCTGTGTGAGGCACGAGCAGGGTTTCGTCATGCTCATGCATCATAAATTTGCGTTGTTGGATGGCAAGAAGCTGATCACCGGTTCCCTCAACTGGACCCTGACAGCGGTGCAGAGGAACAAGGAGAATGTGATAGTGACCGAAGAGCCGGAGCTCGTCCGACCCTATGAGGACGAGTTCAACAAGCTGTGGGAGGCCAACGACCCGACCAAACACCCAGCACAAACACACAGTGGGAATAACACGAAGGGACTGCTGGCTCCCGCAAGAGACGAGTAGCTGGACACAGAGATAGTCTTGACATGTTTAATTACTTTTGTTTTATATAGTATGATTTGAGTGAGAAGTTTTTTCACTCTGGCTTTGTTACAGAATTTCAAGGAAATTATTAAAATTTTTCTTAGTTATATAATTATAAGTATAAATTAATCTGTTTTATTTCAATATGATGTTTTCTTGAGTATAGATCTGATTGGGTTTTTATTGGATCATTTAAATATTTCAGGGACATGGAGATGATTGCATTACTGTTGGTTATTTATTTATTTTTTATTCTTTAACTACTTATCCGCTTTTATCCACTTCAAGGATATTGAACGGTGGACATGCTAAATACATATTGATTGCCATGCTCAGTATCTGTTACTGTGCTTAAAATCTGATTTGATGCTGAGAGGGAAGAGAAATCGTGCGTCCTACTTGAGCAGAACTAAACTGCAATGACTCAAGCAAAATAAATCTGCTTTTATTGGCATAAATCTGGCTTTGTGTAAAAATACTCTCCTCCAGTTCTTTAGTGTCTTTTCATCTGAAATAAGCTTGAGTGTGTGTGTGTGTGTCGCAGCCAGGACTTTCCTTGCTCAACCCAGCTATTCAGTCATGAAACTGGGACCTCAAATTAGATAAAGTGGTTCAATAAAATAAAATGTCCAGCCAATAAACTCTGTAAGCCATAAGAGTGAAATATTTGTGGGATGCATGCCAAACTGGGTAGCATTTCATTTTATAGAGTCTGTTTGTGTTTCCTTAACCTGTAATAATCATCTGATTTCAAAGATATATTTTTGAAAATGGATCTGGCTAGCTTCTTCATTTCAGGTTTCTACTGATATTTTTCTACTTAAATATCCATATTTGTCATTGAGACAGGTTGCTTTATTATTTTTGGCAGTGGTACGATGATGAGTGGCATAAATACTTAAGTAATGTCACTGGTAAAACAAATGCATTCGTATTATTTTAATACATATATATATATATATGTGTGTGTGTGTGTGTGTGTGTGTGATATATATGTCTGCGAATTTATGAATGAACTGTTCATCAGTGTGACGTCGCGCTCGCGCACTGACTCCGTCCCATGATTGGCTGGAGCGATACTCCAGGTGATGTCCGCGTTGCCAGATTGGTAATATAGACACTATACTGAACAGATGTTTTTACTCATGTGGACTTTGCCAAAATATCTCTGCTTCATAAATTGAAAATAATTTTGCAGTCAGTAGAACCACGGTATAGAATACACTAATGAAATGGCAATTAGAGTGAAGCGAGAAAAGGTGATTTGTTGGTGATCGAGTTTATCTGGCAACCCTGATTAGTCTACCAGCTGATCTGGGAACGGCCAGCACTGGGCGTCAGTAGAAGGTGGAAGGATAAACTGTGTCAAGGTAAAGGCGAATAAAGACACCGATTTTACAAGTTTGCTTTGTTTTATTCGTTGGGTTTGTTTTATTATTAAAAACCAGATCCGTGTTTAATGGAGCTGCAGTAAAAAGGACTGACAGCAGAAAGAAGAAGAAGAAACGGATATCCTAAGAGACGACGGAAGGAATAATAACTTTTCTTTGGAGCAAACTGAGCTGAGAGCGAAGGTGAAGTTGTTATAATGTTTATTTTCCGTGAACACAAAATGAAAATGTGCTTGCAGCTTGGTGAAGTTGTGTTCTGATGCTCCATATGGAAGCTGTACTGTACAGCCTGTTGAGTCTGCACGGAAAGCTTCTGGGCTTATAGAGCAGTAATTATTATTTCTTTTCCTAAATAAATTTACAAACGTATAACTCATACCTTTTATAGGTTACTTCAGCCACGAAATTGTATGCAACCATGTAAGTTTGATTGGTAATCGTTGTATGTTTGATCCATAAAGGGTGTGGAGCACTCCAGCAGTGTGGGTTCAGTCACACACACACACACACACACACACACACACACACACACACAGAGTCTTACTGTCTTTGTGTGGACCTTCTACTGACACAATTAATAATGCAGATAATTAATGCTATTCTGACCCCTGAAACCCTTTTTGATCTTTTCATTTTATTTTATTTTTTATTTATTTATTTTTTTAAATAAAATGTGTTTTTTGTTGGTTTAAGGCAGTTTATCTTCTGTGGACCAGTTAAATGTACCCACGAGTTCAGAATGCTCAGATACTGTATATCTGTCCTTGTGTGGGACATTTAGTCCCCACCAGGATAGAAAAACAATTGCCACATACGTATACATTTACGATTTGATTTATTAGCTGATGTAGATAGTGTTTCTTCTCTATCGATCTACCTGTCTGTCTATTTCTAGCTATGCCTTCGAAAAAGTGGTGGGTGGGTGTTCCTCAGCATAAATGGAATCAATGCCAAACAGCTCAATTCTGTAGGCTCTGACATTCTTCATCCAGTTTTTAAAACTGTCTTATTATATATTATATATTTGTTAATTGACATCACAATGTTTCATGTCACGTGGCAAGTGAAAATGAATAGGCTGTTCAGTTTATTCAGCAAAAAAAAAAAAGTGTTTATATAGAATGAATTGTGACACATACCTGTTGTAATACCAAATTAATTGCTTTCCCAACTCAACTCTCTTTCAGCAAGGTGTGTCAGATCCTGGTGACTCCCTGAGGTTACTATTTATACACGTGTAGTTGACTTCCAGTCTGATTTGTGAACATTTGTAACCAATGTTGTATCTTGAGATGTTGGACAGATGTTAAAGTGTTGGGCCAAAACTGAAGCTTTGACAGGTGTTGAGCCTTTGGCAGGTGTTTGGCAGATGTTGAAGAACTTGATCGCTATAGAAGTTTTAGAGTATTGGTGTACAGTTCTTGAGGCTGTGTGAAGGTGTTCAACCTTTGCACAGAAGCAGGGGCTTTTGACAGGAGTTAAAGGTGTTAGGTAGGTGTTATTGGTGTCAAGTTGGCCTTCAAGGCATTGGTCTGGTGTTACAGCTGTTAGGCTGGTGTTAAAGGCAATTTGCCAAGTGACAGTCATTGAAGAAGTGCTAAAGGCAATTGGCCTGTGATAAAGGCATTGGAGAGGTGGTAAAGCTACTGGGTCTGTGATAAAGGCATTGTAAAGGCATTGGGTCTGTGATAAAGGCATTGTAGAGGTGGTAAAGGCATTGGGTCTGTGATAAAGGCATTGGAGAGGTGGTAAAGGCATTGGGTCTGTGATAAAGGCATTGGAGAGGTGGTAAAGGCATTGGGTCTGTGATAAAGGCATTGGAGAGGTGGTAAAGGCATTGTAGAGGTGGTAAAGCCATTGGGTCTTTGATAAAGGCATTGAGAGGTGGTAAAGCCATTGGATCTGTGATAAAGTTATTGGAGAGGTGGTAAAGCCATTGGAGAGGTGGTAAAGGCAGTGGAGAGGTGGTAAAGCCATTGGGTCTGTGATAAAGGCATGGAGAGCTGTTAAAGGCAGTGGGTCTGTGATAAAGGCAGTGGAGAGGTGGTAAAGCCATTGGGTCTGTGATAAAGGCAGTGGAGATGTGGTAAAGCCATTGGGTCTGTGATAAAGGCATGGAGAGCTGTTAAAGGCAGTGGGTCTGTGATAAAGGTAGTGGAGAGGTGGTAAAGCCATTGGGTCTGTGATAAAGGCAGTGGAGAGGTGGTAAAGCCATTGGGCCTGTGATAAAGGCATTGGAGAGCTGTTAAAGGCAGTGGGTCTGTGATAAAGGCAGTGGAGAGGTGGTAAAGCCATTGGGTCTGTGATAAAGGCATGGAGAGGTGGTAAAGGCATTGGGTCTGTGATAAAGCCATTGGGTCTGTGATGAGTGATAAGTCTGTGTAGGTGTTTAAACAGGTGTTGATGTGTTGGTGAGGTTTTTAGGCACTGGGCAGTTGTTGAGACTTGGATTAAGTGTTGTGCCTTCGGGCAGGTGTTGCAGTTTTTTGCAATATTATTTCATTCTTAATAATGTATTTAAAAAGAATGCATTTATTTTCAGTAAGCATTTTTTGATCAGTGTTTATCAGACCTACTGATTGAAGCTGTTTAAATGATTGTGGGGTTTTTCAGAAAGGCTTTTTCTATTATTCTCTGAATTTAGCATCTAGGGAGAAAGACAGATGACTGCAGTGTTTGCTGACAGTGCGCTGGGTGGTTTGTCTTTTTGGTCCGGATGATTTGTGCTGATTTGGTGTTCACAGAAACAAGTCCAATCAGGAGGAAAAACACACTCAGCATCTCTGATTACATGGTTTATAGCAAGTAAGAGCTGTGGAATAGAAAGACAAAAAGTTAGAGAGGAAGATTACAGAGAGGAGAGAGGGGAAAGTAAAAAATGAGTAGCAGAAGGAAAGAAAAGGGTGGCTTATGTCAAGTTGAGACAAGTGAAGATTTTATTGCCATACAATACACATACATGGAGTGAGACTAAATATTAGGGTATACTTTCACACCTTTATGTTCCTGATGTCCCATTCCCTAATTCCATTGGCCTCTGATCTTATAGATGGCATCAGTGAGTGACCCCCGTCAGCAGACACAGGTGCAGAAGGATGCAGCTGACCAGAACTTTGACTATATGTTTAAGCTACTTATCATTGGTAACAGCAGCGTAGGAAAGACCAGCTTCCTGTTCCGCTACGCAGATGACTCCTTCACCTCAGCGTTCGTCAGCACCGTCGGCATCGACTTCAAAGTCAAAACTGTGTACCGCAATGAGAAACGCATCAAACTCCAGATCTGGGTAAGTGGGAATGATGGGATTATATCGTTTCACATTTTCTTGATTGTCAAAGCATGGAAAACAGCATCAAACTCTACAGTTTCAAATATGGTTTAGTATGGTTCTTTATTAGTTGTTCAGTGATGGTGGCTGAATCCAAGTGTCTCTGCATGTAAAGTCTGATACCATACACAGATCTTTTATTACTAGTCTAATATTTTTTGTATAGCTTTTAGGTTCCTTTGACATTGTGCTTTTCTTTCCTTGCTTTTTCACTTACTCCACTGTTAGTCCTAATAAACGAGGCGTGACCTCTGTGTGTCAGTTTCAGTTAAGGAGGCATGGCCTCTGTGCGTCCGTCTCAGTTAAGGAGGCGTGGCCACTGTGTGTCAGTTTCAATTAAGGAGGCATGGCCTCTGTGGGTCAGTCTCATTTAAGGAGGTGTGGCCTCTGTGTCTGTCAGTCCCAGTGAAGTAGGTGTGGCCTCTGTGTCTGTCAGTCCCACTGAAAAAGGTGTGGCCTCTGTTTCTCAGCCTCAGTAAAGGAGGCGTGGCCTCTGTATCTGTAAGCCTTAGTGAAGGAGATGTGGCCTCTGTAGGTGTAAGTCCAAGGAGGCCTTTGTTTCTGTAATTCCCAGTGAAGGAGGTATGGCTTTCCATTCCTCAAAGCTATTTTTTTTTTACTTCTCTAAACTTTTTTTTTTTCCCCCAAACTGTTTACACACACTGATGTACAGTATATTGTGTCATAGAAACTGTACTAAACTAATAACTGTGTTATTAAACTATTAGGGCATCTTTAATACATTGCATCACTAACTGCACACTGAGATGCACATCATACCATATTTCAGAAGAAGAGATACACGCATCTAGTATTCCTTAGAGTGATGTGATTTATAGTGAAAGTAATTGTCCTGATTTTGTAGACTTGTTGTTGAGAATGGGTTTGCACATATGTGCACTTGTATTTTCTTATGAGGTAAATCTGTTTTCACTCTAATGCTGTTAGGGAAATCAGTTACAGTTCATTTGTTGGCTAATTAAGAATTGGGATGGTGCACAGAGTGTTCTGGTGTAGCCTGATTCTGTCATAAATCATGCATTATCATAAAACATCATGTTTTACTGGCCATTTCGTGCACAATTCATCAGTATCAATCACTTAAAATACAAAATTCTTCTCTACTCTTTCATTAAAACGGAATGACTCTTGCCTGTCTATAAACGTGTTTTAATTTTTGACTACATCCCCGTATGCTCCAATGTGGAGAAAAATAATATTAACCAATAACATCAGCTCATGTTTCACCTCCCCCTCCCCCAAACCAGCTGTCCTTAACTGAAAGTGCTGAGCCGCTTTCACTCACAAATACACACTGTGGAATAAAATCCATTATGGTTGCTCTTACATTGTCTTTAAGGAAATAAACAACTTGTATGACCTCTGTTTTATTTTGGGGTGCACAGACTGAGGCAAGTTGTTATAAATCATTAAACTCAATAAAATACTGAAGGAATTATTGGTGTGAGAGAAAAACACTAGGACTAGGAGTGATTAATCTCAAACAGAGACACGGCTAGGTTTAGTCAATCTATGTACTAACGTGAAACAGCTACAGAGACAAATAGCAGTCACGTCTTGAAAAAAAATCTCTGCAGGCTCTTCAGACTGTCTGGTCTGGTTATATTAGTGCCTCTGGCAGTAAAAAATCCTTACTGGCCTGTCCGTCCATGTGCACTGAATCACTAATGTAATCAATACACAGAAGGGAAATTGGTCTTCTTAGGGTGATGAATTATTTAGCATATTTAGTGTGCGCGAGTATAGCCAAGGCTTCATCAGCTTTCTTTGCAATGTTTGAGACACAAAACACACACAAATGTAGTAGTGCTAAAGATCAGACTCATTAGGGCTTGATAATTAATGATTAGGTACATCAAGTGTGTTGGGAATATGAATGCTGAGTCATATACTACATATTATATACTATTCCTTGTAGTAGTATGCAGTATGGGAGGTTTATAGTTTGTTACAGGCTACTACACAATTGTGTAACTATCTGTCCGTCAAATTCATTCAGAATTCTCTCAGAATTACATCAGACCTCTTCATTTTTCTTAGTTACTCTGATCCCAAAATATATAAAGTTTTAGTGGTTGAAGTTAAAAAAAAAGAAGAAAAAAAGGATCCATTTAATGCTGTTATATAAATACAGTAATGTCACAACCAGCATAATTGGCAAAATTTCCGTCAGGGTTTTCTTTCAGAGCTACCGCTTAAATAGCATTTGATGACAAATATCAACATTAAATGTACTAAAATGTTAATAACTGACATGCTATTTAGGCTTCAGTTAGCATTACCTTCAGGGCTTAGAGTTAATTTATTGCCGGTAGGTTTTTTGTTTGTGCACTATATTAAGGCAAAACAAAGCACATCATTACCACTGTATTTACAGGTATAGACTTTTTCACGTATTCTCAGCAAGATGGAGAGGGGATGCAAATTTTAGCTTATTAATCAGCTAAACTGGCTAGCTTAGAGATGTCAGGTATGTTAGCTTGCAGGCTCATACAGTCTAGCTTTACAAAACAGTGGTTTCTGAACATTAGCTAGATAACTAGCTAGAATCCAAATGACCTGTGCTCATTTACAGACAAAATATTTTGTACATCTGAGGTTTTGTTCCAGATTCTGTCTGCCATGTTCAGATGACCGTGTGAGCCAATGTAATCCACAAATATTGCCATATATAGCCATCACACACTTTATTTTCTTGTATTGTACTCCAGTTTAACCAGCGTTCTCATCAAACCATAACTGAACTATTTAAACAGAAAGCCTTGATTTCAGACTAGCAAAGAGCATATCTTGCCCACAGCTTCGATATGCAGCAGGAAGGAAACCTGGTGTGGCTGATTAAAAGAAACAATGAGACAGCCTTGAGCTGTTAAAAGTGAAACTGGTCAACAGTGCTCTTTGAGGTAGTGCACTGTAAAGTGCAGTGTCATGCTTGCAGAAACATTGGCCTTAATTTAAGTATGCAGTACTTTTCTGAGAGTTGGCAGAGAGCCAGCACGGAGAAAAACCTCCTACTGGCGTGGTAAATATAAAATTAATAACACTACTGTGATTGTTCAAAAGAAATAAGAAACACATATTAGCCTAACAGTTTTTTAACACACTAGCTATCGACACAAAATCGCTAAATCCTGGAGGGACTGACTTTATTCTGGACAGGCTTGCAGTAGATCCAGAGCCTATCCCCGGGAAGACAGAGTGCATGGCGAGGACACACCCTGGATGGGACACCAGTCCATTGCAGAACACTATGTACACACTTTTCCAATCTCTTTCACACACACACACACACACACACACACACACACACACACACACACACACACACACACACGCACGTTCACACCAATCATGAGTTTGGTTGTTTGGGAGGTGGGAGAACATGGTAAACTCCAGACAGAGAGTACCCTGAACTTAGGTTTGAAAAATGATACACTTCTGACTCAGACATCACTAGTTTTGAGGGTGTGGAGGATTCAGAGACTTGTGGGAGAGTCTGTCTGGTTGCTCTGAGTAAATTTCTACTGATATAATCTCATGTGTGACTATAGTGTTTAACTATAATCTGCATTTGACAGGGAAGTGAATTGGTGTGTATCTGTTTCTGCATACTCACATAATGTTTGTGCTTATGTGTGTGTGTGTGTGTGTGTGTGTATGGGTGGGTGTCTTCTTTCTGGTTTACTTAAGGGAGGAGACGCTTTAAATGAAGAATTTAGTTTGACTTGGGTTTGACTGTATCGTGGGAGAAAGTAAACACTGCACCTTACACATTACGTTACATTTGACATGATTCATAGTATTTAATCACACACACACACACATACACGGAGTGTGGAATTTCACCTGGGATTATGCTGTACTAAATTGAACTGTCATATCTATTCCTTAGTTTTCGACCAGACTTACAGGTACACTGTAGCAAAAGATGAAGTCATTCGGTATGATGCCTGCAAGGCTGATGGAAATTAATGGAAATCGGGACAGCCCATATTTACAGATTCATTTTAAATTAATTCTAACAACCCTGCTACTCGTTGTCGTTTTGCACGGTGTGGACAGGAGCATTTATTGTATTGAAAGAGGCTAGACACGATGCATTCAAAAGATAGCGGTGTTATTTATTTATTTATTTATGCCTTATGACGTATGTATATTGTGGGTGTGGTCTATGTGGTTTTTTTTTGTTTGTTTGTTTTTTTTTTTTTTAAATCTGTCTCTTACTTGTCGACACAACTGGGATTTCAGTATTTGAGTGCTAACATGAATGCTAACATCATTCCACAACTGAGTTTTGAAGTATCATATACAGTTGCAATCAAAATTTAAGGTATTTCATGTGTTCCAGCTCAAGCACACCTGGTGCAACTAATAAAGCCCTTGATTAGTTGCAACAGGTGTGCTTGATACAACACCTGTTTTGCACATTTGTTTTGTTGTGAGGGATTCTATTCAGGGGGTTGAATAATTTTGAAACTGGAGAAATCATTATTAGTTGCATTTTCAGTTGAATTTGGGGAAACCACTAGAAGCATTCGCTGTGTTGAACTATTTCAATTGCTTTTGTTTGATTTGTTCATTGCAAACAGCTGAACGTCTGTAAATTGTGACAGTAAACCTGATTTACAATGGGGGTTGAATAATTTTGATTGCAACTGTAGCCCTCGGGTCCATAAATATATCTAAACAAAATCATTGAAAAAATTAGACCAACTCAAAAGTAAACAAAAACAGTTATTCTATTTTGTTTATTTATTTTGCTGAACCGGTCATACATTTCTCAGAGCAGAGTGATACTGGTTGTCCAAGATGGCCGCCAATTTAAAAAAATTTTTAAAACATTTTTTTTACAATATTCAGCTACATTCCGTTTTGTTAATGTTTACAGATTACATCCCTGCGTCTATGAGTTAAGTTGAAGTTCAAAAATACCCTTTAAAGTTTAATTAACAGTAGATGTGGCTGGTGGTAGATATTTACAGAATAGCTTTTGGATGAGATTCTCTTTGGTTGTGATATTAGCCTTGTAGCTCCACTGCTAAACACAAAATGACACCAAACGTCTAACTTTGCTGATTCACTACATTTAGGTATAATAGAAAATTGTGTACATTTAGATTTTTTCACCAAACTTCCACATTACCTATGTCAATCCTAGACATCAAGGATTTTCTTTAGGCTACTGGTTTACATTGTTTGACGTGTGTGTGTGTGTGTGTGTGTGTGTGTGTGTGTGTGTGTGTGTGTGTGTGTGTGTGTAAACAGCTGGTCGTGCTTATTTCTGTTGAAAGAAGGGGGAGGGGAGTCTTTTGTCTGTTAGCTACCCATTAGCACTTTTCCAATCTCTTTCACACACACACACACACACACACACACACACACACACAGACCATATGCAAGGTCTACAGCTGTACAATATACTAATTTGGTGTTGCCTGGTTACTACAGTGTTACAGTTTTGGAGTGTGTTTGCACTCTTTATTTTATTTTATTTTATTGATGTTAATAATACCTGCGCAAAAACTGAGTAAAATATTCCATCATAATCCAGTTTTTGATACTTTCTGATTCAGTAGTTCACAGAAGTGTAGATACAAAAATGTGACACTCATTCAATCAAAATGGAATGAATAAAATGGTGTGAAATAGAGCTGCAACAACTAATCGATAATAATTCATAATTATGAAAATGGTTGCTAACGAATCTCATTATCGATTAGTTGGTCTGCGCGCGGCACGGGGGAGATTTACTCATTACGTTACTTCTGTTCAGAAAACACGCTTCGCAGAGTAAATACTAAAGTTGTGTTCCAAATGAAGTACTATACACTTACACTATTCACTATGCACTACCGTCTAGTGTGTGGATTTTAGAAAGGTAATATCATCTCAAATATAACACTAGCATTTTTCTTACTAACCGGAAGTATAAGCCACGACGGCGCATTACGTCATACGCACGCTAGCATTAGCAAACACCCAGAGTCACCCATAATGACTTTCTTCAGTTTACTTTCTGTCAGCGTTACCTTTTATTCCCAACATAGCCTCAGTTACCATCAGACGGAGGCGAAATGACTGAGGAAGAAAGTGTGTAACCTCCAAGTCCTCTAAGGCAGGGGGCAATCAAACTGATAAACAGCGTGGAAATCAAACTGATGCACGAGGACAAAGTTATGTTTATATCCAAAATGCTCCACTGTGTGTAAGGGGCTGGGGAAACTGGTGCAAGCTGCTTAAAAGGTTTAGTTTAATTTAAGTTTATTGTCATTATATGCTGTATTTGCGTGCTTGCAGTGTAAATTCTGTCGTTTATTATAACGGAAGTGATGTGTTAGTAACGAGGCCGCGTTGCTGATCACGTGCAGTGTAGATGCACTGATACACAGTGGGAGCGCGAGTAAGATCTGTAATGTCTAATTAAAACACTATGATCAAAAATTTATTTTATAGTATTTATGCATTATTTTTATGGGTGCACAAAAAGCACCCAATTAAACTACAGTCTTACATTAATAATATATATTCTGGTGTGTGTTGGGTTCTTTTCTGTTTTGGACAAACAGTTGTGTAAAGTTTTAGTCTGAGGTTTATATTTGTAACACTCAGTTTGTGGATTTTATTTTAAATAAACAAAAAAATGGTACTGAATATTTGCCCCGCCCCATCTGATCAATCAATTAATTGAAAAATAATCGGCCAAATAATCGGTTATGAAAATAATCGTTAGTTGCAGCTCTAGTGTGAAATATATGACTATTATCTATAATTTTGTCTTCAGCTCTTGCTACTGACACCATTGGTGTGGGGTGCACTAAGCACAAGTTTATTTTATTAAAGGGTTTACTGTTTACATGTGAGTCAGTCTACAGCTTAAAGTATTTTATTTGATGAGTACAAAATTGAAAAAAAAAACATTAACCCATTAAAATAATCTATGTAAATATCCATTTTCATATATATTTTTATGCCCAAGTTAATACCAAAAATGGCCTTACACTTTTATAATGTAAAAATGGCAGTATCTATGACTGTGCATTTTTGCAAATCCCACATGTGCTCTTGTTATCCCTGCTAGCTAGCTGGCTAGTACACTGTTGTAGATGAGCACACATTTCTCAAAAATCTACATGAATGAGATTTCAGGATCTGAGTTATGTCATTTCAGCAATTTATTAAACAGTAACTAAACCTGTTAATAAATATATAATAATAACCAAAGTGGTTTTGTCCCTCACAAATACTAGCTACTTCTGCTAGCTTAGCACAAAGGAAGTAATGAGAAAGACTTAAAGTTGCTTAAAGTATTTCTTCTCTGCTTTACAGTTGAATTGCAAAATAATATATGCAGTAGGGTTGTCATGATACCATAAACATATCTTACGATACTATACCAGCTAACGTATCACGGTACTAAGTAGTATCACAATACCACACAATATTCTGTTAATTCGTACAAAATGAACCAAATTTACAGACATGCCAAGATATAAATGAAAACAGACAATCCAAATTTTCCTCTGAATACTTTATTAATGAGAATGAATAAAATGGCTGTTGGAAAAACTGGAACATGGAACAATCATACAGTTGGCAAGCAACGAAATCAGTGTGCCACATATTTCATGTATTGTTCCCTAGTGCAATGAATTCATGCAAATGGAAATTCCCCGCTGTGTGTAAATTGTCCACTGTGTGTAAAAATTTAAATAAAAAAATCAAAAATAAATCAAATTAGCTGCGTTTGCTAGTAAGCGAGCTAATGTTACGCTAACCGCTGTGTGGAAAAATAATATTAGCCGTGTTTGCTAGTAAGTGAGCTAAAATTACACTAAACGCTGTGTGTAAATAATGAAATGATGTCAAACAGTGATGTTTGAGCTGCTAATGATTAAAATCTTTTCAGTCCCTCTCCTGGAAATTGCAGCTCGAACAACCACGTGCAACTACTCATATTTTTCGGTAAAAACAAAACATACTGCAATGTCAAACAGGAACTCTTTAAAGATTAAGGTAAACATTTTAGGTAAATGAACTGTTACTAACGTTCGTGTATTCTGCAGAAGCAGTGGGATGTGTCTGAAGGTGTTTAATAAAGTTGCTGGTGACCCCCCCCCCACCCCACCCCCACCCCTTTGCTTGAAATCCTTGTCGTCATCACAGCAGTTGGGTTTTCCATCGTCGATAGGCTTCCCGTTCTCATAAGGCAAAAACCCCAAATAATTCCAAATTTCGTTAGGTGACTTGATCTTTTTTAAAAGCTTCACATGCTCAAATGTCATATTTCAATCCATTTTATCCATTACGAGACACCAACGCCAAATGAACTCCGACATGTGTTTGAAGCGTACTAGGAAAACACCACGTTAATAAATACACAATTCCATATAAGGCACGAATTCTACACAGCATTTCACGCCACTCAAAAGGTCTATGTTTGTAATGTAAATAGAATTATATGTTGCATATATAACATTACATACGGTACTACCGTATTGATGATACTACCATTTAAAAAAAAATAAATACAGTGGCATCGCTGGTATTTTGAAGTTTTAGTATTGCAAAACTACCGTAGTACCTGGGTTGCTTGGTATACTAATATGTACAATATATTATTATATACAGCACAATGGAAACAAGAAATGTTGGGGGGGGGGGGGGGGGGTTCCTTGAGTTGTCATTTGGAAGTTAATCTGACTGCCATATATCAAAACCCTCACAATTTTTGGGGGGATCAAATATCCCTTTAAAAGTGCGACTCTCACCACTCAGGCCTTTTCATACCACAAAGGCCGGCATCCTGTTTGTTTTTGCGTCATGTGACGTCTGTATCAGTGTTGATATAGAACAGTAAACAGCAAAACAGCAGGAAGAGCAAACGTACAAAACATGTCATGTTGAAGCTGCTGATCGGTTTTATGATGTGAAAAGCTAATCACAGTGTTATCAGTGATCAACAGATTAGGAGGATTTCCCTACCACATTATTCCTGCTATAGTCTGGTAGGAAAGTGAGCAGATTCAAGCACTACAGCTGTTCAGTCTGAGATTTCTCCAGACTTTTTTAGCCAAAACAATCAGTGTGTTCTGATGATAATCTGCAGAGTTTATGTCTGGGGTAGAACTATATAAAAAAAATAAAAATACACTGTGCCCTCTCTCAAGACTTCTTCAACCCTGACTGAAAGAGAATCTCTCTTTGGTAAAGTGTTCCCCTAAAATAACTGTCTGATAGTCACAAAACTCAATAACATTGTCATCACTGTCCCCTATATATGCAGTAGCAATGTCTCGTGCTCTTGTCAAATAATTTGGTTAAAGGTGCAGTCAGTGATTTTTAGGTGGGACCACACTGCTCAGAGGGAAAAAAAATGTCTGCTGCTTTTCAGGCTCTATCAAATCTGTCCACTAAAAACTTTAAGATAAAGTGTACATTCAACCAGATAGGACAAGGAGCGTCTCTACGTACCTGTCAGTCATGTAGCCTGTCGCTACAAGCTCTTTCTCTCTCATTAGGATTCAGGTGTTTTAAGGGCATGGCTTTGGAGTGAACTTTTGTGTTAGTTTGTGTTTTCAAGTTTCAAGACAGCTTCAGCTAACTTCTACCCAAATCCCTGATTATACATTTGATTACACTGATTCTTATTAAGAGGTACCTTCCTTACAACAACCTTTGTCTCTGGTTTTTGTCTCATTAGAAATGAGGTCACCCTGTTTTTCAAAATCTTACAGCATGTTTCCAGGGACACAACACCCTCAAAATAATGTTTATGTGGTGTCCGTATTTATAACAATACAGCTTACTGTTAATGGTAAACCTTTCACATCGAAGGTGTCTTCAGTTGTGTTTGTGTGTTGGCGGTCTGTAGGACACTGCAGGTCAGGAGCGATATCGCACCATCACCACGGCCTACTACAGAGGAGCCATGGGCTTCCTGCTCATGTATGACATCACCAACCAGGAATCTTTCTACGCTGTACAGGACTGGTGAGTCCATTTATATGATCTCATTACAAACACTAATTTCATTACTACTACACTATATGGCCAAGAGCATGTGGATACCAGATCATCACACCCATATGTGTGGTTTTCCCAAACTGGTGCCACAAAGTTGAAGTACAGAATTGTCTAGAATGTCTTTGTGTGCTGTACCATTAAGATTTCCCATCATTGGAAGTAAGGGGCTCAAACTTGTTCCAGTATGACGATGCCTCTGCGCACAAAGCGAGCTCCATGAAGACATGGTTTGCCGAGGTTGGGGTGGATGAACTCGAGTGTCCTGCACAGAGCCCTGACCTCAACCCCACTGAACACCTTTGGGATGAACTGGAACGCCGGCTGCACTCCAGACCTCCTCACTCAACATAAGTGCCTGATCTCACTAATGCTCCTGTGGCTGAATGAACACAAATTCCCACAGCCACGCTCCAAAAATTTAGTGGAAAGTCTTCCCAGAAGAGAAAAGGTTATTATAAGAGTAAAGGGGACCAACTCCATATTAATGTCCATGGTTTTGGAATAGTATATTCATCAAGCACATATAAATGTGATGATAAGGTGTCCACATACTTTTGGCCATAAAGCATATATAGCCTCTGTATTGGTCGGTACCTCTGAAGGAGGCGTGGCCTTAGTATCTGTCAGTTCTACTGGAGCAGGCATGGCCTCTGTGTCTCAGCACCCCTGAAGAGGGCGTGGCCCCTGTATCTGTCAGACAAAAAGATCAACACCTATAATAATGAGACATTAACATGTTGTATTGCACTGCACAATACACATTGTAGATTTTATATATATATATATATATAAATAATATATGACATAGCGAAACATTCGTTACGTAGATTTAATTAATCTTACGTGTGTGCACATGTGTTTTAGGGCAACTCAGATTAAGACATACTCTTGGGACAATGCTCAAGTTATCCTGGTTGGAAATAAGTGTGACCTGGAGGATGAAAGACTGGTGGCCACAGAAGATGGACAGAGACTAGCTAATGAATTAGGTGAGTTTCATACACCAACAGAAATGAAAAGGGCTTCGATGAGAATTTTACTACACACACACCTGAACAAACCCATTGTCAAATGAAAATTCAAAATATAATAAAAAATATAAAATGCAGAAATTTTCCTGCTTGACAGAAATGCAATACATACTAGCCCTTCATATACTGAAACACTTGCCCCCTTTCAGTCTCACTTCCTTTCATTCTCTCTCCCTCCCTGTCTTTTTCTTTCTCTATCTCTATCTCTGTGTGTGTGTGTGTGTGTGTATGTGTGGTGTTTAATTTATTTTATTTTACTTGCCTGCATTGCGGAGCTCTGTTTGGCAAAGGAGTGGTTATGCTCCATGACTAAGAAAGAAAATACTGCTGATGAAGCGAGTGTCTAAACCAAGAGGAGTTTAAGGTTTATTCAAAGATGATTAATGAGATATACGTATCACCATCATCGACAGATGTGTGATGTTCAAATAATTACTTTCATTATTTTCCAATTTACCAAAGAAAGGTTCATCTGATCTACCTGTCTTATCTATATGTGTGTGTGTGTGTGTGTGTGTGTGTGTGTGTGTGTGTGTGTGTGTGTGTGTGTGTGCGTGCATGTGTACTTCCAGGGTTCCAGTTCTTTGAGGCGAGTGCAAAAGACAACATCAATGTAAAGCAGGTTTTCGAGCGGCTTGTTGACATCATCTGCGACAAGATGAACGAGAGCATGGACGGACAGCCAAGCCCGCTGGCCAATCACAAAGGACCCAGCCTAGAGGACACTCCCCCTACCAGCCAAAATGGCTGCTCATGTTAATAAATGCTCTCAGACACACACACACACACACACACACACACACACATACACATATGCACATATATAACATGCACACATGCCTAGCCCAACACAGCCAGATCCTACTGATACCAAATAGTAGTAATGTAACAAAGAGTACAGTGTATGTGTATAGTACATGTGTACACACACCCACACACACCCACACCCACACACACACACACAGGTATCGACCTGTCACAGTGGTTCTCAACTGGATTTACCTCAGGTCCAATATTTGTCCTTTTTCATTAAGTCCTGACCCAAATACAAGCTTTTAAGCCTTTTAAATTTATTTCACACAACGAATACTGCAGTAAAAGTCTGCACTCCTCATGCATTAAAACAGGAGACAAATTGAAATATAACATATAGACAAGGTCTAAAAAGCTACGTAATAGAGGTCGACCGATAGCGGATTTTACTGATAACTAAATTGGCCAGTACTGCCGATAACCGCTTATCGGTGCCAATTAATCGGAAAATCTGATCAATCGGTCGACCTCAACTAAGTAAACATATAACATTAAAATCATGACCCACGAAGACAAAAACATTCATTACTAAAGGCATAATAATATATTAATATTCCTATAATACTACTACTAATATCATCATCATCATCAGGCTTGACATAAAACGTCATTACTATACTTATGGAGTCATAATAATAATTTTTGCATTGATGGAATATCTCTTTATTCCTCACACCTTAGCTTAAAGCTAAGTGTGACTTAAGCTAAGAGGGCTTCATACTTTTATTTTCTTATTTTAAACGATTTTGAGTGAAATTTGCAAAGCTAAGTGTTTTTCGAACTCAAAACATGCAAACATTAAAGCCACATGCTCTATGCTATAATACCTGTAGGCTTTCTAAATCAAAAGGCTACATGATTGACAGGAAAGTAGAGACATCATCCTGTTCTGATTAGTTCTTAATCTTAATCTGAATGGACCACATGATTTTTCTTTCTTTCTTTCTTTCTGAAGTTCTCCTTCTCAGTATATTGTAAGATATTTTAAGTAGAATGCTACCAGAATTGGGTATTTGTCTGTAAGTGGGCATTTTTAAAATTTGGCTAAATGCATTTTTATTATAGACCTGACACGGTTTCATTAAACAGAAAACACTGTATGCCTTTCAAATTTAAGCAGCTCGTGCCTGCTCACAACTCACCAGTTGAGAACCACTGAGCCAACAGAGATCGGTTAGACCCATGATCATACACAATCATACTCCATACATCCATGCAGAGTGTTACACAACAGCAGCCTGGCTGTTTTCAGGCTACAGCATCTCAGATGTAGCAAGGAATTGGAGGTCGTGTTCAGAATTCAAAACAAGTGAATGTATTTTACACCTCGTTGATGTCATGTCAATGCTACAGAAACTGAAGGTCTCTGAATGGCCCACTCCCCAAACTTGATCAGTTTTGCTTTAATCAAATTAGGCAACTGCATCAGATTTTACTTTGACATTGTCATTAGACACAGAATGTCCAGGACATTTCAGCTTTCTGACATTTCAAAGACAGCTCTTATTGTATTTTTAAAGTTCTTATGCCTCCTTGTGGACACTGGATGTAACTGCTGTGCATCTCTGTATCCGAGTCATGACATCTATGATCTCAAATCTAAGAGGCTGGAACATACCATGGTTTAAATGTTTTCTTGCTCAAGCTAATCTTATTCATGTTATGCTACTTATCAGTTAAGGAAAAGTGAAATTAGGGTATGCTGGTATAGTGAAAAACCACGCAACGCTGTTCCATCTGCTGGAAAACGTAACTTTATAAAATTATCTTGTATGTGCTGTTCTAAATTATAAACTCTTATTGTGAAGTATTCACTGTGTCTCTCATAAAGGGATTTTTATGCACACTATGCTGTAATACTGAACTGTTACCTGAAATCAAGCGGGAAATCATATTCCAGTCAACCAAAATATATTCAAAAACCTTATGTGGAATAATAAATTGCTTAATGTGGCACTTTCACACACACAAAAAAGTATTATGTAAATCACAGGTTCTGACCTATGAAAAAGCAATGGGAGGGATAGATTTGCATATCGGAAGCTGATTGATTTCTACATTTTACGACACAATAACGTAACACAACAGCAAAACCACTGCATTGGCAATTTTTACACTTTGACCAGTGTACTTTCTTCCTTGAATGAAATTAATGGTCAACCACACACATTACTGTGAATTTAACACAACAGCACTATAGCATGGTGTCATTTTTTCTGCATTTTTATGCACTTTGTTTCTCCTTTAAATGATCGGTTACTTTGATTCAGACTTACTTCTGCCATATTTGATACAGTAAAGTTTATTACAAACATGATAAGCAACTTTACTGCACTATATCTAAAATAACCTGGTGTCAGATTAAGTGTTATACGCAATAGCTGAAATCACATGCTGCTGTTTTATGGAAAGTGATTCTGAGCAATATTTACTTTGTCTAACAGAGCCTCTTCTGCAGTTACAAACTTCTTCCCTATTAGAGCATACTGTTGATTAGGGACAGGGAAATGTTCTTAGATAAATGTCACCCACTTTATTTCCTTCACTATGTTAGGTATGACTCATTTTTCAATTCGAGAAAGAATACTAAAAGATCTCAGTGTGATCGAACATGCTTCTGTTGGACATGTTTTCTAAGAAACTGCAGTAAAGTTTCTGGTCAATTTAAATAGTGTGAAACCTGTAATGTGGGTTCGAAGGTTATTGAGAAGTATAGGTTCAGTTCAGGCACTGTAGCTCACATAAGAGCCAGACTTCATGAAATATGCTGTACACAAAATGAGATCAAATTCAAAATCTGTACAAATTACTCATTGATTCAGTATCAGTATGTGGAGTGTCAAATCAAATAAACAACAAACCCAAGCAAAACATTAGTCATCCTTTTCTTTTGTACTGATCATTTCCAAAATGCAGAAGGAAGCTGGAAAGTAAAAAAAAAAAAAAAATGAACAAAAAAAAAAACAAGTCAATCCAGTTTACTGACAAATTAAGGTATAAAAGTGGGTTTGAGAAAGATGCACACTATACAGTGGATATAATCTCAGCAAATAAAGAAACGTTCATAATTTTCAGAGGGTCGTCCACTTGTTGATGATGGCCTTCACAATATTTGGAAATTCTTTTATAAAGTGAGATCCCATGCTTTGTAAGCTCTTCGGGAACCATGGCTTCAGCAGTCAGATGAAACCAAGAAGATATGAAGAAAATCCTACAGAAACAGCTGATCATAATTTGGGGTTAATCAGAATCATTTCATTGACGACAGCTGTATGATAATTACTTTTGTATGTGGGATTCAATGTGATTGTTTCGTTCTGAACACAGCCACATCCCAAATTATAAAAGGGTGTCCACACTTATGCAACTAGTTTATTGTAAACCCCCCCCCCCCCCCTTTTCCCCCTACATTTAAATAAAAAAACAACAACAAAAAATAAAATGCAATATTTCTGGCTCGGAACCTTGAACCTCAGGATTTTTTATTGCAGAATCACTAGCCAGTCTTTTATTCATTTACTTTTGCCATCAATCATTTTTAGATAATGTTAAATTTAGTTCAGATATGTGCGTTATCAAGGAGTTCTACTGATACAGTATGACGTCATGGGAGAGTTTACAACTGTGTGACGCCTTACTGCAAATTCCTGTGTCATGTGAGTCTTCGGTACAGGAAGTAATAACTGAGGTATTTTCTTAAAGATTGGTTTAAATAAGTAACATCATAGTTATTATTTCCTCTTTATGGGAACTTCAGTATTGACCTACATTCTGTTAAACTCATGAATTTGAGAGGTTTATGTCATGGCCAGTCATGGCCTTTTTTTAAAAAAAAGGTGTTGATACTTTTGAACGGGGTTGGACCCTGGTAGACCATGGTCCAGACGTGGACCCAGCAATGTATTTCCGAGCACTGTAGTAGAAAAAAATACTGTAGTAGAACTTGAAAAATGGAGAAAAAAACCCCCACCATAGCCACTCCAGTTTTCCAATCATGAACCATCGCAGCTTCTGTAGCAAAAACTCAGATTATTGTGGCCAAATATGTGCATCTCACCGAGAAAGGAGAGAGTTTTTACAGACTTTCATAGATTTATTTATTTAATTTATTCTGTCTGGTTAGTGATGTGACAACATGTTAAAAAAAAAAAACACAAAAAAAAACCCCCAGAATGTATAAAGCCAATTGGAGTATGCATTGTTTTAAACGCATACTCCAATTGCATTTAAACATCCGTAGCACTAGTAATGACAAAGCAAAAAATAAGCACTTCAAACTCTCTTTTTTTTTTTATAACCATAAACTAATCATTAACGTTTAAGCATTGAAAGGTAACTTGGTAAACTGTTTTCACTATTTGATCATGTTCACTGCTTCAGTGAACATTTATATAACTGGACCTTTTCAAATTGTTGAATATCTGTACTTTAGATTATAATTTGAAATATTGACAAGCAATAGATCTGGCTGGTTTTTACATTTCAGGCTACTATTTACATTGTTCTGGTCCAGAAATTGGCTCTGTCTTCAGACGACTCAGATCTGGAAGTCTATGGAGAGAAAAAAAACAAAGAAAATGCCTCCTCGACTTGAAATTCCTACTCAGAAACTCTGAGGTCTCATCAGCCCTGAGGTGATGTCAAATCGACATGGTCAATAACACCCCTGCTGGAAAAAAGTCCAACTATAGACACTGTCATATAATGTATAATGGTTTTAATGGTTATAATAGGAATTGTATTGGTTTTAAAGGAAATTGTAATGGTTCCTGTGGGTTTCTACTGGTAATTTGTTGCCTTCTATTGGTGGCATGTTATGTATAGTGGATACCATTAAAGACCAATAATGGTAATGGTTTTAATGGTTGGCTGATTTGATGGATGGCTAATGGTTAGCTAGTTTGTAATGGTAGAATTTCTATGATGGTTTCTATTTTTTTTTTTGTTCCAGCAGGGACCGTAAACATGAAATAAAAAAAGAAATCACTTCACTCCTTTAAATGACTTCATAGTAATATTACTTTAGATAAATCATAGTAGTACTTACTTTAGATAAATACACACATTAGCTGGTTGACCCTATAACATTGCCCAGACAGTTTGCTGTTTTGAAGTAAAGCAAATAGAACATAAACTCATGATCACTAATGTCAGCTGGCTAGTTTTTGTTTGTTTGTTTGTTTATTTTGCTAAAAAAACACACTTTCTTTTAGGCGCCCATGTTTTTTCCTCATTTTGTAGCTTGAAATGACCAATTACGTAATTCCGAGATCAGACTTCACACTTTGTAATTAAATCAAACGCAGCAGTTTCACTAGAGGGGGTGAGGTGGGGGATTCGGGAGGGGAAGGTTGGTCAATATTTTCTTTGCAGGCTCTTTAAGATTCCAGACTGCTCCTTCAATATTTGTACATATCTCATTCACTCCATAGACAACATTCACTGCAAATGAAAGATGTAGACACAAATTTCTTTAACAAGTGAATGTTTGTGATTATGATTATGATTCTTACACACTTTAAGTTATAATTCATATGTATAAGTTATAAATCATAATTCATATGAATTCATGATATGTGTTGGAAATGATTGGCACCCTGTCCAGGGTGTCCCCTGCCTTGTGCCCCATGCTTCCTGGGATAGGCTCCAGGTTCCCCGTGACCCTGTAAGGATAAATGGTACAGAAAATGGATGGATGGGATGAATATGTATGGAAAATGCTGTGGCATAATTACACTTAAAACACATTCTACTGTTAAGGAAAAGCATGTAAGTTGTTTTCAGAATTAGTAGAATAATTGGTCAGTTTTGATGACTCACCATCTCCTGCTTGTATGTGCTGTTTTGAGTGTGAACTTTGCCCACGTGAATGTGTGCTGGGGGAAAAAGAGGGCAGTATGACACACGCCCCTCCCACTGGAGCCAGTGAGATAAAACAGCCATTTTATCCCAGTTCCCAGTTCATCACGGCACATAACTCTCCACACATAAAGCTCCGCTCCTGGACCACTGAACTCACCTGTGAAAAGGTAAGAATTTCAGTCACCTCTACTTTTAGCATATATTTACAGCAAATTGACACATTTAGCTGTAGCTTTTACATGAAACAGAATCCATAACTGAGCTATTGACTAAATGAACAGAAATTCAAGTGCATTATAATAAAACAGGAAGTGTTATAATTAAATTCATCTTATAGTCATCATTCAAATGAAGGATGAATACAGCCTTCCCCATATAGTCAAATAATATCCCAATTTGGTCCCATTACCATCCGATCTACAATCTAAAATCTCCAGTTACTTTTGTAAGCAATGGATTGACTCTTTTGTCTTCTTTACTTAAATTTATATTTCAATTTAAACACATATGTAGAAGTGTAATAATGAAAGCCTACATCAAAATGAAATTAATCTCTTTCTCCATCTTTCAGTTATGATATTATCTTTTTCAGTTGTAATATATTTCTTCTCTCTCTCTTTCTCTCTCTCTCTCTCTGCCTCTCCCTGTCTGTCTGTCATATCTGCGTGATTCAGCAGTTCATTGTTAGTTAATTAGTGTAATTCGGAAGTTCATGTATCGTCTCTCTCTGACGTAAAACAAAAAAGAGGAAATACTTTTCAAACCACGTGCAGGAAATAGTAAACCTGCATTACTCTGTATTATCAAAAGTGATGAAGATTAGAGTTGGGCACAGTGGTCTGTGAAAAAGCTAACAAGGTCAAACCAAGAACAAGTGAAGTAAGTAAACAATATCTAATTTACACCAGTGTTAATGTAGACTACTCTGGAAACATTGCCACTACTTAAACTAATCAGCTAAAAGAAAATCTTTGTAATGTTTTCTCTTTAGCTATAAGACCAGCTTTATATTTTCCCTTCTTTATGTTCCTGTGTAAATGGATTGTTTTACTGATGGGAAGGTTAACAGCTGTTCAGGTGGCCATGGATTTTTATTTTTTTTTTAAAAAGGTTTTTGGGATTTGGTCCTGACAATGATTTTTTGGATGATTTATTATTTTCGTGTGAGGTTGATCTACTGTCTAAAATATTAGTATAACATATGTAACATGAGTAAAATATACACAGATATATACAAAGATGCACAAGTGGAATAATATATGAATATATATTTTTTAATGTTTAAAACAAACAAAGAATATTTTATATATATACACACAATACACAATATATATATATATATATATATATATATATATATATACACACACACACATTAAAAATGTTTAATGTCAGGATGTCAGGATTTACAGGATTGACAGGATAGACCTCAGAAAAGAATATTGTGGCGTTATCACAATTTTGTGATAATATTCTGATGATGTTATATCTAATGAGGATTATATATAGATGTGTTTTAATGGTGAATTTTTCCTTGAAATTTCCTCTCTTGAAATATGTCTCTAGAATAATTTACCTGTTAGGAATGCAAGAAAAGTTTAAAAGTACAAATACATCTTTCAGAAAAGCAGCATTATAATTCAAACATCAAGAAACACAAATGTCTTTTTAATACTGTTGTGTTATACGCTAAGAAGTCCATCCATTGTATTGCATCCATTTAGTCATGTATACAGTGTAATCACATCGAGCTGACTAGTTTAGATAACATATGCAGTTACTGGCTTTTCAGCCATGTGTGCCAAATAAAGAGCCGATTCATATATGTTTGTCCTGACAGAAATAGAAAAGCACCAAAGTTCCTCCCAGCACCCTGTGGAGTGTGTACTTTATGTTGCTCTCATCAATTTTGTTTACAATCTGAGAGAACATACAGTATTTTTAGTTGCTTTTGCCAGGAACACACTCTCAAATGCAGTTTAACTCATGTTATGAAATAGTCTCAAAGTCCACCTGGCTTTTATGGTTTTATGGAATTGGTAGGAGACGGTTTCCTTTGGTTACAGCAATAAGAGCATAAGCAGTAGTTCAAAAACCATCTATGTTAGATAATCAGGTTATCTGTCATCAGAAAGCAGTAGAAATCAGAATAGGATTTACATTACATTACATTTACATTTATTCACTTAGCAGATGCTTTTATCCAAAGCGACTTACAAATGAGAAAAATACAAGCAAAGGATTTAATTTAAAAAAAAAAAAACTTTTTAATTGTATTCATCTCTTTAACTCCAAGGTCCTAACCCACACCTTTATAGAGGAAGTTAAACTGATCTCAGATCAGCATGACAGCTCTGAGCAGTACCTCTAACGGTGTCCTGTAATCTGGTCATGTGCTACTGAGCACATCACAGTTATCAGCACTGGTGATAAGATAAGCGCACACAGTCAGGTTCTTTGTTCCAACAGCGTTCACTGACATATACATGATAAAATGAGTATTTTATAAAAAATAAAAAAAACTGTTATCATATCGACTGCTGACGATATCAGTGATTCATTATTAGTTTAATAGAAGGGGTGAAGGTTAGAAATAATCAGCTGACACTTATTTCAAAAAGAAACCTTAGGGTTGTTTTTCCCCCTTCTAGTAATAGATAAAACACAAATGTGAACCATATGCACTTTTCACGGGAGGTTTCCCATTAACAGTATTATCTAAATTACACTGTTGTTGCGCATAGATTCGGTGATGTTCAGAGACAAGAATTTTGACACATTTCAGGAAAAATGTGGGTTTTTGTGGTTCACAGCATTCTATGTAAACTCGAGAGACTGTTGAGCGTGAAAAATTCCAGGAGAGCAGCAGTTTCTGAAACAGCTAAATCAGCCCAACTGGCACCAAGAAACTCACTGAGATCACATTTTTCTCCAATCTGATATTTGATATTAACATTAACTGAAGCTCTTGATGTGTATCTAAACACTTGATGTGCGTTTAGCCTTTTATATTAAACACAGGGTTCATATTTGACCATTTTCTTTGCCTTTAAGTGTGGTTGTGTTAACAAAATAAAACTTTCCTCATGTGAAACTATTTGTGCTGCCACCTTGACCAGGACTCCCTGGAAGATCTATAAAATAAAATAAAATAAAAACCTCTCTTTGTACTTCACAATGCTCTTTATAGTGTCACCAAAAAAAGGTGTGATTAAAAGGAAGTGCAGTGCTAAAATTATTCTGCACAGCGCTGTGAAACCACGCTACAGACAGGAAATATGCATTTTTTTAGCCTTAGACCTCTTACAGATCACTTACACAGCCAGAAAGTTTAAAAATTTAAAAGCTATACCAAAAAAAGGTAACTTTATTGTAGATACTCAGAGTTTGTGTGTGTGTGTGTGTGTGTGTGTGTGTGTGTGTGTGTGTGTGTGTGTGTGTGTGTGTGTGTGTGCGTGTGTGTGTGTGTGTGTGCGTGTGTGTGTGTGTTTCACATTGTTCATTTGTTGTTGTTGTTTGTTTTTTTTTGTAGGACCAACAAAACAGAAAAAAGTCAAGATGTGCTGCTCGGGGTTCCTGAAAATTATTATGTTCGTCTTCAATGGCGTCATCTTCGTAAGATGTTTTTAATGATTTAAAATTTTACAGAATGATCTCAGAACTGTTTGATCTGCCTAGCTGCTTGAGGAAGTTTTATGTATTTTGGAATAAAATGGTATGCGTCCTTATCAAAAAAGGAAAGTCCAAGCACAAAGTCCTTGTCTTATACAAGCTACACTCGTGACTTTTAAAGTTCGGTTTATCTTGCTGATGTCGTGAAACAGTATAACCCACCCCGAGCAATTTTCTCATTTGAGGCAGGCATACTATTAGTCCTGAGGATCCCTGGCAGTTCATGCACTGTTTCTTACATCACCCCTAAATATTACGAACGCTAGCTCTGTAACTGTCTCGAAAGCCAGATTTTTAAAAACAAACAAACAACATGCTTGTTTAACGTCTTAGTTTTGGAGTTTCATTTATTAATGAAACCGTTCATGATGTGTCGTAATTCTTATAGACGTGTAGTTTACGGATTGGTGATTTACATTGGTTCTTTAACATGCATTATCAGAAGTACCTTGTCTTGAATTTTGTAGCCTATGTAAAGCACTTTGAGATATTGAACTGAAATGAAAGCTGCTATATTAAGAAAGATTAAAATATTATTATCTTATATAGCATATTGGTCATGATTACACGTTGTTATATACAAATTATACATGATTACGTAAGGAAGAATGGAAAAAAGCTGTAAAGTGCGTCTAGTGATTGGAAAATAGCAGCAATAACCGACATTGCATTATAGTCAGTCCACAGTCTTGGCTCATTGACTGTGGATTAAAAGCACAAGGCTATATTTCTCATTGTCTCCTATCTCAGCTATGTTTAATGATCCTTAATCTCCTTTTAGGACGTGTTACTGATATGAGATCAGTTCCTTTAAAAAAAACAAAACAAAAAAAAACAAATGAAATGAATATCAGGAGAAACTGATTTTGAAATATCAGTGAGGAAAACAGCACACAGATCAAGCTACCTTATATTTGTGGAATGGTATACCATGTCATGTTTCGCTTAGTTTAACTTTGTGTAGGTGTATTTTCTGCGTAAAACAGTCAGCCGACAAAAAGGCATTATATGAGGAAACTGACCTAGTGAATTCATAGTACATTATTTACTTTTACAGTTTAATATTTAACCATTGTAAAACCAGGAGCCACCTTGGTGATTCATATAGTAAAATCGGGGGTTATTTCCTATCATGTTTGCCTTGTCTCAACATTTCCTGGTACCTTAAGCAAATACATTAAAGCATTAGAGGATATAAAGATAATGTAATGTCTAGTTATGCTTATAAATTTGTTCTCTTTCTATCCACAGTTGGCAGGTGCTGCAATCCTGGGTGTAGGGATCTGGGTGACAGTAGACAGCAGCTCCATACTTGGTGTATTATCTCATATTAAAGATGCGCCCCCCGAGTTGGCTCAGCTGGCTAATGTGGGCTACCTGCTGATCGCTGTGGGGTCCATACTCGCCATCATGGGCTTCCTGGGCTGCTGTGGAGCCATAACTGAGAACAAGTGCATGCTTCTTACAGTGAGTGACGTCTGGTTATTTTTGAAGCCGTAACTGCAACTTAACAGGAGGAGTTCCACTGCTTTATGGTGGAGCAGTGTTCTTGAAATACTAAATCTCATAAACCCATATATTATTCACAATAGAACATAGAAAACATAGAAAATGTTTAAACTGAGGAAATGTACCATTTTAAGAAACAAATAAGTCATTTGGAATTGCTCCTTTTTCTCGTAATTTCAGTTCTTCATCATCGTGCTTATCATCTTCATTGCTGAGGTGGCCGGGGCCATTGTAGTTCTGGTGTTCAAGCCTTTGGTAAGCACAGTGACTTTAAAAGTTCAATAATTGTTTTCTTTTATTATTTCTGTCTGGCACAAATAACCTGGAAAATTATGTAAAACATAATAAAAATTGTATAAATAATGTTTAAGCTATAGACAATGCACAAGTGTATTATGTAGCTGAGAAATCCTGTTTGGAAAATTATCTTACGGTCTGGAAAGCTTGTTTGAGTTTGGATAGGCTTAATGTTGTCCATTTTACAACGCCCCATTCACTCTACCCACATCTGAATTTGGTAAGTTCCCAGAGCAGCCAGATAATTCTTCTGTGAGCAAAAAAAAAAAAAAAAAAATATATATATATATATATATATATAGTCTATGCTTCGAAAAACTTAACAAAAAAATGCAGTAAACCAGAATAAACATTGGAAGCAATTTTACATGATGGAGAAATTGATTACTGGTAAAAGGCATGAAGCCTGATACAGAATTAGTGACACTGTTCTTGGACAGGTCCATAACACAGTCTGAATTGTCTGAATGGATCGCTTTACATAACAAATAAAGTAGATATGGGTTTTTTTTCATTAAGAAGAAAAATGGACAGCGGCTGCACATCATCATAAATCAGCATGAGCTGAATTTTGAATGTTTATAGCATTATAACTTGACTTTCAATCAGCTGAATGGCCTAGTGCACTTGAAAGTGATGTAAGTCATGGCAGTCCTTACTAAAGCTAATCCTATGCTAACTCATAACATTGTATAACATTGTTAACATTGTATAACATTGTATGTGCTGGTGTGGAGCTTTTTGTACATGGACAAGAAAGTGGGCAGGCTCAAGGAATAAAAAAAATCATTCAAATTGTATTAATTCCCACTGTTTAACCATTAGAGACCCAATCTTGCCATATTTTAACAAACCTTGCCTAACGCTCCTATAAAAAACAAAGAAAATCTGTGATTGCCAATCCCACATACTAAACATAACCATTTGTAATTTGTTGTCTGTTATTATTGGAAAAAGTAAAAAAAAACAAAAACAAAAACAAAACAAAAAAAAACACACACAAAAAAACAGAAATTGTTAAATTGGAACTGGTTTCATGGATATCAGATTATGCTCATTCTTTAAAGAGATAAAGTGAATTTTTCACATTCTACAGTTAACTGAGAGTGCTCTCTGCTGGCTGAAATTCATAAACATTATCCATTCTTAATATCTCTCTCACAGGCGGAGGACATTTTGGTCAAACTGAACGAGAATTTTGTTAAGACCATCCAGACGGAATACGGAAAATATGACGAATTTACAACTGTCCTGAATAACACTATGCAACAGGTATATATAATATGGATCACTAGTTGGGGTGAAGTAAATTTGAGGTTTATTTATACAACTGAGGCTAATATTCTGTGTCTCTTTAGTTGAAATGCTGTGGATACAACAACTACACCGACTTCAAAGAATCTCCTTTTGTAACATCCACCGAGCTTTACCCACCAACTTGCTGCCTTAAAAATACTTCAGCGTGTAATCTGAATACAGCACAAACTGAGGTATAGAACACTCTCTGATGTCAGTAAACAATTACAGCCCAAATCATTAAGAGTTTAATAAACTGATGAGCCAAATGTGTTGATTTAGAACTGAGTAAAAAAATATCAGGTGTGTCAATCACAAAGGCATAAAATTATAATTCTATTAACTTAAAAATCCATCCACATATCCATAAAAGACAGGTACACAAAATATGGTTTATATATCTTAATATAATTTACTATACACATTGACATCGATTTTTTTTAATAACTTAATAGAATTACATTGACTTTCATCTTTACTCTTCATTGTAAAGGAAAGCAATGCAATATTTGTTTTAACTAAATTTATCTGTATGTTCCAAGCTCATCCACTGTCTTTTTCCCCCTCTTTTTTTTTTACAGGAAGTAAAAGGTTGTTTCAAAGCTCTAGTCAATCTGATAGAAGAAAATGCAGTTTTGTTAGGAGGCGTGGCGCTTGGCATCGGTGCTCTAGAGGTATCCAACCTGATAGTATAATTATAGTATAGAAAGTATAGATTATAATTATTTTACAATGCATTTTTTTGGGAGCTCAGCATCCCTAAAGTTTAACCTCTAAAACCCACACTTGATTTATTGACCACAAACTGCTTCAAAGAAAACCCCTTAACTTTTAATACAAGTTGCACAAGTTCCACTTATTTTCCCATTTCACATAGAAGTGGCAGCTGGTGGTTGTTAATATAGGGGAAGCACAGTTATGTTATTGAAGTTCATATTTGTGTGTGTTCTGTTTTATCTGTTGGTCTGGCCTCCTGTTTAAGTCTCAGTTTCTCCTCATATAATTAAGCGCATCAAAACAATTTTCCAAAATCAAGTCGACAAAATTAGTCATGTCTGCCATCTAAGCTGCTAACTAGCTAGCTCAATTTCACTGAAGAAGGAAGTGACATCTCACTAGCTACACCAATAACAATAAATAAATAAATAAATAAACAAACGCAGATGATAAAACAACTTTATACCTGTAATTTATTTACAGTGTTTCACAATGATAAAATAACAAGCTAGATATTTTTATGCGATATTGCAGCGAGATACTGAATATTTTGATTTGAAATATTAAATTCAAATCAATAAATATAAATAAATATTGAATTGCACAAAGAGTGATGCATAATATAGAGACGTTTTTGAAAAAACTAAACTAAACACAAAACAGAAGTGTGGAGTGCCAATAAGAGGCAATAATGTTGCAACCTTAAACCTTCTGAAGCTTGTAGCCAGAAAAGTGTACAAAAGATAACAGATAACAACTGAAGCCAAGACTGGTGTATATAAAAAAGTGTAAATCTTTTCTTTGTAAATATCCACTTTGATTCTCACTTCTTTGTCTTTTTTTTCCAGATTGCTGCGATGGTTGTGTCCATGGTCCTATACAATAACATTGGGAAATAATTACAAAAGCTAAAGTTGCTGCAAGCACTGATGTATGCACTTCTTCTTAGTACGACTGACTTCAGTGCAGGCTGATTGCTGTCTTACAGCTGCCTATTGATACAAATTCTTATGAGTCAACCCTTATGAAAAGTTACCAGCGGTTAAGGTCAGGGTTTGAAGGGGTTCATTAGTTTAAAAAAAAAAAACAAAAAAAAAAACAGCTCATTTGAATTTATTATAATTCCTGTGAATATTGCAAGAGATCCGATAACATAGGCTTCACCTGAGCTTGCTAATAAGACTAAGGATGAATAAGTGCTAGTTAGTTATTTATTGTTTTGATGACCTATTAATCAGAGCATTGTCACCCACTCATATTGTTAGACTCCGGTCTAGTCTAGCTTTGATTTTCCTGTTTCATGTTCTTCCTGTTTACTCAGTCATAAAAACAAAGTACTGTGTACCACTGGTCATGATGCATACGTTAAATGTATACTGTCTTGTAATACTATAAAAAATAAAATAAAAATTATAAATAAATTTTAAAAAAAGAAGGACAAAAAAAGGTCCTGTTCTATTGGCTATATTTTTCTTCTGTTTTAACTGAAGTGCATAACTTTTTCTGCCAATAGAACAAGACTAGAAACACAATAATATTATAATAAAATATATTATATTTTCATTTGCTATCATTTTTTTCACTCTATTATGTATGTATTGTTGTATGTTGTAATGAAATGTACTGAAATGTGTATTTGTGTACATCTAAATGAAATATTTTCTCAAATTGTCCTTCGTGCAGTATTATTGTGTCACATGATTATTTTGCCTGTTAGATTTAAAAGTGCAGTTTGTGGTTTTTAGATGACTTTTACATTTATACAAAAAAACCAAAAACAAAACCTGAACTGAAGAAACTTGTCAAACCCGTGGCATGGTAATATTGAAAATTACACAAAACCTTCAAAAGTTTTGAAATGATAAACTGCGTTTTTAAAATGGCCAAAGTCTATGTCTAAAAAAAATCTGTCCTATATAGATCACTTGAATGCCAGCACATCTGGAAATCAAGTTAGTATAGGTTTCATCTGAACTTATGTACGATAGTTACAGTTACATTTATGAAACTATACAAGACACTGTCACACTTGGGATGTTATTGTAAAAAAAAAAAAAACATGTACAGACAGGCTGCTTTTTGTAATCTGGCTTTCAAATATTTATTGACAAAGTATAAACAGTAAATATCCAGCACACAGCTGTGCAGCTTCCATGTACATGCAGTACATTACGAGCCAGCAGCTGATGGTGTGTCGGGTCTGTGAAGCGATTGTGATGAAAGATCCTGCTCACTGAATGACACACAAAGCTGGGAAATAAGGTAACATTTATTGATCTCACACTGGGGAAGCTCCCTACAGCAGCTCAATTACACAAAAAACAGATAGGAAAGAATACACATTAAATAGGAATAGAATTTAAATAAAGTATCTAAAAAATATATATACAATAGGAATAGAAAAATAATAAATAGAGTAGTAAAAAAATAAGAATAATGGTAGAAGTGATCTGTGCATCAGATAAATAATGGCGTCCTCAACCCCCATGCCTGGTCGGTAAGCAAACTGTAGGGGGTCTAGCTCTGAGCTCACTAGGGTCCACAGCTGTCGTAGTACAATTTTCTCCATGGACTTTATTAGGTGTGAAGTTAAGGCTACTGGCCTGAAGTGGTTTGGCTCACTCGGATGCGCAATTTTGGGTACTGGAACCACACAGGAAGTCTTCCACAGTACTGGAACTTGCGTTAGTCTCAGGCTCAGATTAAAGATGTGCAGGATGACCTCACTGAGCTGATCTGCACAGTCTTTAAGCAGTCTGGAGCGGATTCCATCATTCCTGTCGCTGACAGGTCTGCGGTCTGGTCGGACGGGGGAGGAGATGGAGCCGAATCAAATCTATTAAAAAACAGACTTAATTCATTTGCCCTGTCACGGTCACCGGATACAAGGCCCCTCCCATTGTCTTTGTTCTCACCTGAAATTGGTTTCAGTCCCCTCCAGACCTCCCTCATGTTGCTCTGTTGAAGGTGCTCCTACAACTTTTTTCTGTAGCTGTCTTTTCCTTTCCTTATCTCCCCTCTGAGCTGTTTTTTAACCCTCCTCAGCTCATCTTTGTCCCACAATCCGAACAGTCTCTTTTTTTCCTTTAACAGAGCTTTGAGCTCTGGAGTCACCCAGGGTTTGTTGTTGGAAAAACACCAAACCTTCTTCTTAGGCACGGTGTTCTCCACACAGAAATTAATGTAGTTTACTGTACTTGTAGTTTAATGTAGTAAATTACACAGTGAGTGAAACTGTCAATGTCCTCTCCGTGAGAACTACAGAGCATTTCCCAGTCTCTAGACTCAAAACAGTCTCTTAATGCCTCACTGGTTTCCTCAGACCATTTTCTCACATACTTTGTGATTGGAGGTTGTTTATTCACCAAAAGGTATGTAGACAGACGGCAGATGGACAAGGTTGTGATCTGAGCGGCCAAGCGGGGGAAGGGGTGAAGAACTCTATGCATCTTTTGTGTTTGCATACAGCAGATCCAATGTTTTATTGCCCCTAGTGTGGCATTTAACATACTGTGTGAAGGTGGGGAGAGTTGAGGACAGGGAAGCATGATTAAAGTCCCCGGAGATGAGAAGGAGGGACTGTGGGTGCGATTTCTGATGCTGTGACACAACAGTGTGAAGTAGCTCACATACCGCTGTAGCATCAGCTGAGGGGGGGGGGGGGTGTAGACAGTTATTGCGATGATGTGCGGTAATATGGCCGCATGCTAACCGCTAGCAACTTAATATCCTTAGTGCACCACTGCTCTTTAACCCTGATATGCCCAGGGTTACACCATCTCTCATTCACAAACATTACTATTCCCCCACACTTCCTCTTGCTGCTCTCCTTTGCTTTCCTGTCCGCTCTCACAAGTTGAAATCCGTCCAGTGTAACCAGTAAATCTGTACTGAGATCGTTCAACCACGTCTCCTTGAAGCACATGATGCTACACTTCCGGTACTCTCTCTGCAGCCTGGTTAGCGCTGTTAGCTCTTCCATCTTATTGAAGAGAGATCTCACATTCCCCATAATAACGGACGGAATGAACGGTTTGTACCGTTTTTTTTCTCTCCCGGCATTTAAGTCCAGCTCTGCTTCCCCTTTTCCTTCTCCTAATTTCCTCAGGGATCACCGGTCTTTCTGTAGGGAGTATCCTAGTGTTGCTCAGTGCTAACAGCTGCTCCCTAGTGTAAACAATAGAGTCGTGGCCAAATGGGTCTCCCAGTGCGGAGCGGTACAGTCCAACAAACAGAAAAATAAATATTGCTAACCTCCACAATCGCGTATCCATATCTGCAAACGCAACGCCGAGGATTAGTGTAGAAAGAAACACGAAGAAAGCACAAAAAACAAGGGAAATATACTAAACTCAGCCAAAAAAGAGCAGAGCTGCTGCAACAGGCTGCCACTCGTGCGGCATTACTCACATCATCAAATCCCAAAAACGCCTCCCTCACTTCACAGGCCACCTCACTTCACTCCACATAATGCAAAATGACAGATCTGGGCTTTGTTTGTGACATCCGTTGTCTCGTCTACTTCTACAGCAACACATAGGGCTGCATTAATCTCCTTTTTTATATCATTTCTAATCACATCACTTATTGCTTCAATTAAATCGTTCTGAATTCTGTTTGATAAGCCAGAAAAAACACAGTGAATGTTTCTAAATGTCTAAAAGATAGGCTAACCTATCATCTTTCTCAGCAAAAGCATGTAATAGTTCTACATAGCTGCCACGATTAGAAGAGGTTGTGCTCTCATCGTTAGCAGGAAATGCTAATTGCTGTTTGGCTAGGACGCAAGTTGCATTAATGAGGACTTTTAAAATCTCTCGGTTTTCCTTTACCTTAGCATTGTGGACGCTAATGTTTAGTCTCCGCTGTTCGGTATTTGAGTAGTTGAACTTTCATGTCTCCTGAGGCTTATTGGTATATTTTTCAAGTCACAAAATCCCATCGTAGTCCAGACATTGTCACTCGTTAAGAACAAAAGTCAGGGAACGCAGAAAAGGCGGTTTCTCGTAGCACAACCACACAGCCAGTGTTTTCGGATGTACCACTCCATTTGAAAAGAACGTATTATCTTCTGTCCCGTCGTTTGAAGCAAATCTTTTAGCTCCGGCATCGGTCTTCCATTATTTATCACTTCCAGTTTTGATTGAAAGTCCAGTTTTGAGAAATGTTTTAGATTATATATATAATCTTCCATTTTTACAGTCAGGGCAAAAAATATAAACAAACAGACTGATGCAAGCACTTGACTTTCTCTACTTGACTTTTTAGTTAGCATATTACCCACAATGTCATTTGTCTGTAATACGTGAAGAAGAACAATAGCAGAACAAGCCCGTATGCTCACACACGCCCCCTTCAGTGAGGCAGAGGTACTGGCTGCCTCTCCTGCTTTTTCACTGCGGCGTTATGTCAGATCAGCAAGACTAATATGTTATACACATACGTGAAATACATGACTTAGACTATGGAATGTGAGGACATATAATAAAAGTGTGTACAAACATTACACTGGTGACATACAGAGAGATCGATTGCATATGCTCAAGTTGAGCAAAAAAAATGAGCAGCTCAACCCAGTTTGTGAGGGATTGCGCAATCCGAGAGGAGGCTCAGCTCGTCGCTGCCTCCCTTCGCATCTTTCCCCCGTATTAGAACAGGAAAATACACAAATTCAGTGATATTGACTATAAAAATCATTGGAATGATTGGTATCATACAATAATTACATTTCTATCACAGATCAGTGGACAAATATTTATATATATATATATATATTTATCATTATTTGTTTTTTACATTTCATGATGACACCTCCCCTGACTGCACGTCACTGATGGATGGTGAACAATATAGGCTTTGATGAAATCCACAACCCGGAGGAGCCACCTTTGCCAATGTAAAGGTATGGAAAGTATTCCATACATCTAATGTGTAGAATTACATAAAAGGAAATGTATACCTAATGTAGCTGTTTACCTGTGTATTTTCCATTTTAATTGTCATGATGTCATTGGTCTGTGTGATTTCCTCTTCCCTTTCGCATTGCAATTGAATGGGAGAGGTAGGTTTAATTTGATCAAGTTCTCGATAATCTTGTTTCATCTTTATTTAAATCATCATTTATATACATATATACTCATTTTAATTTGTGTGTATAATGTTATTTTACTTACCTGTGTGATTATGTTTGTTGTTTTACCCTCCCTTTTGAGTAATTTTTTTTTGTATTTTGTTTTAAAATGTGGAAATGAGAGCACATGGTGACCATCGCACATCATGTTTATTTTATAGAGCATAGTGTAAGGGTGATTCACTCAAAGAGGCTGCTTATTTGTGCTATCAGGTATGGTTTTTGTTTTATATTATTTTAATTTGTTACTTGGGTGAATTCTTGCCCCCTTTCACATTGTAATTGAAGGGGAGAGAGCACAGTATAAGGGTGATTCACTCAAAGAGGCTGTTTATTTGTGTTATCAGAGAATAAATGAAGAGTCGACCCAGTTGCTGTCCGACAAATTTATTTTTTTTTTGGATAAAATAAAACACAATGCAGACTACAACCAGTTACACCTAGGCATAAAGGATTTGCTGCCACTCCCACAAGGATTTGGTTTCATCAATCGAGAAACCTGCCTTCACAGGGATACTGCCTTGGTCTTAATGTCTTCAAGGAGAAATCCAAGAAAGACAATGCATTGTTGTCAGTTGCTATGCATATATTAAGCAAGTATTGAGCAGGTATCCTGACGTGTAGGCTGCTTTAAGCCCAAAAAGTACAAAAACGGAACATTGAAAAGTGTACTGTACACCCTACGTTAGCTCCTACTGTAATCAACATATTTTGCTCACCAGGCTGTTGAAGAGCATTTGCAATTTCTGTCCATCTCTTTCTCTTACAATGCAAAAGGTCTTGCATTGTATATATAAATAATGTATAAAGCATATAAATATTTGGCCCTTTACTACACAGAGAACTAAAAACAGTTACATTACATTTGTGACCCCACACCCACCAAACCAAATATCATAAATATAACATAACTATAACTGTTTGTGTGCATAGACTTCCTAGAGAACATCATTTTATATGGCTTACAGTAGCAGAACCTTAGTTCCGGTTGTACTGCTGTTGTCTTTCCCACTGTGAGGAGATTCTGGCTGCCCCTGGTGACTCTGGGTGTTTTTTCTGACGTAGAAAAAAATGTCAGAGATGTCTTCAGTTAAATATCAGAAATATAACTTATACTGCATCAAATTTTACCATTTTTTCTTTTATTACTTGCATTTAATATTATTAGCATAGCAATCTGTTATTGCAGATCTCAGTACTGGTGTAGTACAATAAACGTGCACTGGACATCATTATTTTACACTTACTCAGCTCACTTTATTTAGGTTTATTCTGTTGTTCCTCACTAACCTGGCCTCAGAACCAGTGATGTGCAAGGATCTGCTCAAGGGTTGGTCGTCTTTTAGGGTCACGTTGCAGGCACCACTTTATCAGACTGCAGGAAGCTGTGTGTGCAGGAATGTAATTAGTTAAAAATGAAAATTGGTAGCCTTCTAAAATTTCTTGTAATATTTATATTTTCTGTCAGTTCATTTTTTAATATATATTTTTAAGTTAATTATTATAAAAATAATTATAATCCTAGCTATTTTGCTATGGAAGTTTTTCGGCTTTGTGTACAGGTTTGAATGTAAAGCAGCTGCATTTTCTCACCTTCAGACAGATCATCAGGGAAGTCCAGGTGGCCATAAACAATCTCATGGTCTCCTGAAAAAGGCTTTGCTTTACATAGCAGTTGGTACAGAAGTATGCCAAGAGCCCAGACGGTGGCAGGTTCCGCCTCGTACTCTGCTTCAGTGATCCATTCAGGTGGATACAAAGGCCGGGTGCCTGAATGACACAGAGAAAGAGTATCATCAGTAAGATCAAAAAATGATCCATCAAACCACGGAATTCCCATCAAATCTACTGAGGCGCAGTTACCTGAAAATTCCGTGAAGCGGGTGTCCTTAAGCAGATCACCACAGCCGAAATCAATCAGCTTCACATCAAGCGTCTGAGGGTTCAGGAGAATGTTTGATTCTGTGATGTCTCGATGGATCACACCCCGGCCACGGCAGTGAAGTGCAGCGAAAAGTATTTGCTGCATGATCGTTCGAGCCGTACATTCTGACATGTTCAGATCTTTACAGTAGTCAAGGAGATCAACGCAGGGGTCGGGCCGCTCCAGAACCAGGAGGAAGAATGCGGGCGTCTCAAACCATTCCAGCAGCTCTATCACA
Source organism: Ictalurus punctatus (assembly GCF_001660625.3). Classification (NCBI taxonomy): domain Eukaryota; kingdom Metazoa; phylum Chordata; class Actinopteri; order Siluriformes; family Ictaluridae; genus Ictalurus; species Ictalurus punctatus. The sequence goes on along the minus strand of NC_030441.2, from coordinate 13,804,758 downwards.
AATGGACAGTGAGGCGGCTTGCAGACGAGCTCCATTAGTGCCACCTCAAGAGGGAGTCTGCGTGTGTCGCCAGGCTAAAAACAGAGTGGACATGGTTAGTATTAGAATGGACAGAAATGCATGTGAAGTCAAAATCATGCTACTCAAAATGCAGGTGAAATAAATAAGTCACAACAGCCATCCAAGGATGATTTGAAGATTAAAACTGTGATTAACGAGTTCTGTCACTTTCACCCTTCATATGGTTTGGTTTAGAAAGTGATTTTGATCTGGAAAGTCACAAATTTAATGTAAGTTCACTTACAAGGGTGATGTATGGGTCAACTCTAGACCTGTAAATGAATTTCAGGGCCACCTGCAACACAGAAATAGATCATTAGCTTCACTGCTCTCATCTAACTTTGGTACCGTTTCCAAGTGTAACTCACTAATGGCGCTAACCAACTTCTGCCTATTTAAACTCGGATATTAAAGTAGGACTTGATTTAATTCCCAGAAATTCATTCAGAAAACATGTCTTTGCTTTTGCCTCAGTAATATGTAATGATCTACAAGTCTTGTATTGTGTTCAGCAGTGCCAGTTAACTGTATATGTGCTGATATTCACCTTTTTTCTATCTGATTTTCGAACACCTGCATACACGAAAGCGAACGCTCCTTCTCCAAGCCGCTTTCCCAGAGTGTAGCGACTGAAAATGTTTGCTGTTGAAAAGAAACACACAAACAGCGTAGCTCATTTTCAGGTAACAGTTATTATGAGCCCAGAATGTTATATAAAATGTTTCTGACACGCACCTCTCTTTTTCGTCTTCACATTGTTCTCTTCTGTCTCTGTTCTCCTCATCTTTTCAGCCCTTTTCTGCTCCTTAGGCTGGGGCTCGGGTCCTTCAGGAGGAGCATCCATCCTTTTCCTCTTCAAAGGATTCACCTTGCTTACTCTTCTATTGATAGAGCAGGATGCCTCTACACAGGTCGCTGTCCTTTCAGTCTTCACATCCTTCTCTTTTGTCTCTCTTCTCCTATTTTTAACTGGCTTCTCCTTGGGCTGGAGCTCAGGTTGTTCAGGAGCAAAATCCATCTTTTTCCTCTTCAAAGGATTCACCTTGCTTACTCTTCTATTGACAGGGCAGGGTGCCTCTACACAGGTCTCTGTCTTTTCAGTCTTCACATCCTTCTCTTCTGTCATTCTTCTCCTCTTTTTAACTGGCTTCTCCTTGGGCTGGAGTTCAGGTTGTTCAAGAGCAAGATCCATCCTTTTCCTCTTCAAAGGATTCACCTTGCTTACTCTTCTATTGACAGGGCAGGGTGCCTCTACACAGGTCTCTGTCTTTTCAGTCTTCACATCCTTCTCTTCTGTCATTCTTCTCCTCTTTTTAACTGGCTTCTCCTTGGGCTGGAGTTCAAGTTGTTCAGGAGCAAGATCCATCCTTTTCTTCTTCAAAGGATTCACCTTGCTTACTCTTCTATTGACAGGGCAGGGTGCCTCTACACAGGTCTCTGTCTTTTCAGTCTTCACATCCTTCTCTTCTGTCATTCTTCTCCTCTTTTTAACCGGCTTCTCCTTGGGCTGGAGTTCAAGTTGTTCAGGAGCAAGATCCATCCTTTTCTTCTTCAAAGGATTCACCTTGCTTACTCTTCTATTGACAGGGCAGGGTGCCTCTACACAGGTCTCTGTCTTTTCAGTCTTCACATCCTTCTCTTCTGTCGTTCTTCTCCTCTTTTTAACCGGCTTCTCCTTGGACTGGAGCTCAGGTTGTTCTGAAGCAAGATCCATCCTCTTCAGAGGATTCTGCTGGCTTTCCATTCTAGCAAAGTGTGGGCCTGTTTAAGAAAATATTTTAGAAATTACTAGGGCTGGCTATGACAATATATAGTGATTTTGGAACTGGTACACTTTTGTTTATATGATTAAGATCACCTAAAAAAAAAGGAGTAAGACTCAAGGAGTGAGAAATTAGCCTCCATTTATATTCACTTATTTATTCATAAATTCAGGATGTATATCATGGCTTAAGTGATATTTCTAATGATATTTAATGATATATCTTTCTTGAGCTATTATAGAAACTATTTTTTTTTTACTTATTGCACTCTCAGAAGGTTATGAGGACATGTCCCCAGTCTGAACATTTATACGAATAATTAAAGGGTTTTTTGTTCACACAGCAATAAATTCTGTAAAAATTTAGTTAACTCACCGGATACTAAACAATTGCTACCCATCACTTCCAGTTTTAGCAGAAATCAGTGTTGTGAAATACGTTTGTAAAAGAAGTGTCGTTCACAGCGTGCGTTCTTTTGCCTGTAACTGATTAGAATGAGTTGACTAGCAACCACGGAATGTCTCTGTGACATCATGATGTTCTATTCCATAAACATTCTTTTCTGTTGCAGAAGAACCGTCCTTAGGTTCCCAAGCAGTGTCTCACTTCATCTCACTGCATGGTGTTTTAACCATTTTTTTTCATGTTTCAGGGTTTGTCACAAGTACAAAGTGCAGTGAAATGAGATGCAGTTACTCCAAAGACTGTGAATATCAAGAATAATAAATACTCTTTACAGACAATATAACAACAATCATATGAAGATTTAGCCTCAGACCTTAGCAGTGTGTGTGTGACTTTTTAAAAGAAAAAAGGCAATCGTTTTTGCATTATAGATTATATCACCAGCCAAAATCTATCAATAACTATGATTAAATGCAAGTTTTAAACTAAAAACAAACAGGCTTACAAATTATACATCCATAACAAATTCACATTAACTAAGATATATGATTCTTGTTCTCCTCAAACAGTTTTTACATGTGCCAATTTCCTGCATGTTGTTACAAAGTGTATTTACTGTAATCTTACATAACGTTACATATTAAATAAGTTCATTTACTGTGAGGTAAACACCACAATATTATATAATAAAAGAATAATAAAACACAGAGGAGGTAATATTGATACGCCATTCTGTACTATGTGTTGCAGGTGTCTCTGTCTCTCTACTCGTGTTGCAGGTTCTGCACATGGTCAGTGTTTTTCTTGCTCTGATGCAGATGATCAATGTAATCAGGTGTGTTACAACAAAGAAAGCAACAAAAATCCTCTGTCTGGGAATCACTACATCAGAAATAAAAAAAATTATAGGACTTTTTTCCTCTTATTTTAATGTATTAAATTGTTCTTCTTTTGAATTTCAAATACTGAGCGATTATTATATACAATCTTTACATAAATATGAACTTTACTGAGGTCAATTCTTGTTCCTCCTCTGGCTCAAAATGCTAGTTTTGATGCCAATGTAACCTCACAATCATTTTAACCCTTATGGTCTGTTTGAACATGTGCATTGTTATTTTATCCTGATATTCCATGAATTTTCCTAATTTCATAAGATCTTTTCAGTAATGTATTTTTTTACTTAATGATAATGTTTCTGATGTCTGCTGTGACATGACTACAGACATGATAATAAATGTTATTGAGAGCAAAGTATTTGAAAGTATTATACAAATCTCTCTCTCTCTCTCTCACACACACACACACACACACACACACACACACACACAGAGCGAGAGAGAGAGAGAGAGAGAGAGAGAGAGAGAGAGAGAGAGAGAGAGAGAGAGAGAGAGAGAGAGGGACTTAAACAAGTGCATACAGCACAAATTAACTGTTTCTTTTATTAGAGTATTTCACAGAAAATATATAATTTTTATACATATTTTGATTTCTTTTTGTTTATTGCAACAGCGACAGTGTAAAATAATACACTGGGGAAGAACTTTGAAGAACAGTACATACATGTGCAAACAGATTAAGAATGTGAATTCAAGTAAAAAATATTGCACATTCCGAGCAAAATGAAATAATCAAATAGTATTTAGTAGGGCTGCAACAAACGACTATTCTGATAATTGATTAATTGGTCGATTATTTCTTCGATTAATCGATTAGTTGGATTAAAAATCATAGCATCTGCTAAATGAATGAATGTAAATGGCCAATTTTTATTTTCTCTTTAAAAAAAAAGTTATTTCACGTTCTGCCAAAGTTGTCCTTCAAACTAGAGCTACAACAACTAATTGATAAAATCGATAATAATAGATTATGAAAATTGTTGTCAACGAATGTCATTATCGATTAGTTTGTCTATGTTTACTCATTATGTTACTTCTGTTCAGAAAACACGCTTCGGAGAGTAAATCCTAAAGTTTTTTCCCAGATGACGTACGACACAGTTACACTATGGACTACTCTACCATCTAGTGTGTGAATTTTAGAACGGTAATTTCATCTCAAATGGAACACTAGCGTTTTTTTTTACTAACCGGAAGTTTAAGCCACTTCCTAGTCGACACACACGTGATGCGACACCGCTAGCTTTAGCCTCAGTCACCGACATGACTTTCTTCAGTTTACTGTTTCTGTCAGCGTTACCTTTTATTCCCAACATGACGTCAGTCCTCATCAGACTGAGGCGAAATCGTCACGTGACCGAGGAAGAACGTGCAGGGGTTCATTTTATATTAAACACCGCCGAAAATGTTTATAAACTTTATAACGCGGAGTTTGTGGAGCACGGAAGCATGACAGTGATGCGGTCGCGGGTTGCTTGAAAGGTTTAATTTCATTTAAGTTTATTGTCATCATATGGTGTATTTGCGCGCTTGTAGTGTAACTTCTGTTGTTTATTATAACGGAAGTGACGTGTTATTAACGAGGCAGCGTTGCTCCTCGCGCGCGATGCAGACGTGGAGACAGAGTGTAGCGCGAGTAAGATTTGTTATGTCTAATTAAAACATTATGATCAAAAGTAAAATAATATGTTTAAAGGCAGCGAGTAACAGAAACCACAAGGTGCAGTGAAAGGGAGTTTTTATTATTAATTTAGGACTGTAGTTTTATTCTGTGCTTTTTTTTGCATCCATAAAAAATAATGCTATCTATCTATCTATCTATCTATCTATCTATCTATCTATCTATCTATCTATCTATCTTTATATACATATTTATCTTATTTAGTTAGTTTATATTTATATAATATAAGTATTTATGCAATATTTTTTATGGGATTCGCAAAAAGCACTGAATTAAACTACAGTCGTAAATTAATCATATATATTCCTGTGTGTGTGTGTGTGTTTGTGTGTGTGTGTGTGTGTGTGTTGGGTTCTTTTCTGTTTTGGACAAACAGTTGTGTAACGTTTTAGTGTGAATTTATATTTGTAATACTCAGTTTGTGGATTTTATTTTAAATAAACACAAAAAAGGCACTGAAAGTTTGCCCCACCCCATCACATTAATCAATTAATCGAAAAAGAAAGAAAGAAAAAAAAAATTGGCTTTAAAAAATGTATAAAATACAATGGCTGGTTATCCCATTAATTGTAATACGCTTGCCTTTTAATTAGCTCCATTTTTACTTCACATGCATTTCTAGCAAATCTATGTTTAGCAATTTTTTTTTTCTTTGTCACTTTCACCCTTCATATGTTTTTGGTCAAGAAAGTGTTTATTATCTGGAAAATCACAAAAGTAAAGTAAATTCATTAACAAGAGTGAAAAGTTGTTTTATTCCTTCCTTTGAGCATGAATTTCAGAGGCACCTGCAACACAGAAATAGATAATTGAATTAAATAATTGAATTAAAATCGTCAACAGTCCCACAAAATGAACAAATGTAGTGTCTCACAAAAGTGAGTACACCCCTTACATTTTTGTAAATATTTGATTATATCTTTTATGAAGAGGCATGCTTGGAACCCTGTATATATAAAGGTGATCAGGTATACAACCCGAGTGTCATCCACAAACTTCACAATGGTGTTGTATTTGTGTGTGGCTACACAGCAGTGTGTGTATATAGAGTTCAAAAGAATGCTTAAAACACAACCTTGGGGAGCTCCAGTGTTCAGGGTGAGGGTGTTGGTGTTGAAGCTGCCTACTTCACCATCTGCAGTCGTCCAGTTAAAAAGTCCAAATGTTCAAAAACTTTTGTGCTGGGCCATAGTGGATGATATATTTCTTAAAACAAACAAACAAATATATAATTACATACCTGCACACATGCACGCATTAGATATTTTTCCATTCTCTCTATACTATATTTGTGTTTGAAAAAAAATATGTTTAAATTTAAATATACAAAGTCCCTGTATATTTGAGCTCAATATAAATTTATTGAACGTGTTGTTGTTTTCATGTACCTTCTGATTTTTTTTTTTAAATAAAAGGTGGCAATAATTCTGGGGCACTGTATTTCCTGTATATTCAGTTGAAACAGAGCAAACTGATTTTGACCAGCAGAGGGCAGAAATCTGATATTTTGTGTATTGGAGAACTAAAATTACCCACACACACACGAACATCTATAGCCTCTGAAGGAACCTTTAAATGTTCTTTGTAGAACCTTGCAACAAAGCGTTTCCCTATCAGAGAGTGTTCCAAGTAGACAAATTAAGAGGAATATAAGGAAAAAGAAACACTAGCAAATGTGATATTTATTCATTGTAGAAATGTCAGAGTGACTTGTGTTCATTGCCTAGCGCACACTCTAATAGGGTAGAAAGAAATATTGAGGACAGGTGAAAAAAAAACCCCATCAAATACAACTGAATAAAATGAAACTTTCATATGAATGTGAAATTATTGAAGAAATTTCAAGTGGGAGAAGAGATTGACCAGCTAAGGTGCAGCTATAACAGTGATTTATGAGAGACAAGTAGCTTCTACAAATTGCAGAACCAATATAAAACTCCATAACACACCATGATGTGATTTTATAATGAAAGCAGAGATTTTAATGCTGTCACTACTAATAAATGGTAAACAGTTAATTAAAACACTTCATTTCTTTTACCTAATAAAAAAACGACAAATATCCCACTTCCCGAAAATGAACAAATCTGGTGTATTTCTGCTGTGTTTTGCTTTCTCCAATATTGCCCATTCATATAAATAAATCTAACTCCATCAAAATATTTAATTTATTACCATTATTTACAACTTTTAACACATGCAAATGTACTTTTTGTACAGTATATTGACCAAGTAAGATCACAGTGTAGCTCAGTAAACGTCTGAAACAATCCCGAATGCCAAAAGCATCAATTACAATGTGATTACGGTTATACTGTATACTGATCAACACCTCCAATTTTTAAGATTAGACTTGCAGGTCTTTTTTTCACATTAACTGTTACTGTTATTTTCAGTAAAGAGTTTTTCTTTCATTTTGTAGTAATATCCCTCCTTCTCCATAAGTTCCTGGTGACTGCCTTGCTCCACAATCACCCCCTGATCAATCACAACAATCTGGTCCGCCTTATCAATGGTCTTCAGTCTGTGTGCAATCACCAGTAAAGTCTGGTTGGGGCAGTTGGCCAGAGCTTGTTGGACCTGAGTAAACATTTTAAAGCTTGTTACAGAGTTATTCTGGATGCAGTCTGTATTTATGTGTGTATGCAGTATGTGTGCATGTGTACCGTTTGTTCACTTTTAGGATCCAGAAAGCTTGTGATCTCATCCAGTAATATAACCTGTGGCTGTCTGATTAGAGCTCTGGCAATCGCAATGCGCTGCTTCTGACTGCTCCCAAGAAGACTTCCTCGTTCTCCTACATCTGAGAAATAATTTAGTAAGGAATCTTATTTTTCAGTGGTCATCATTTACACCTTCTGTCATACTGTATGTATAAGTCGTAATTCAATTCATATGGTCATGACTACAATTAAACATCATTCTATTGTATCATACCTGTGTCATAACCTTTTGGTAACTGGCAGATGAATTCATGTGCATTGGCTTTGCGTGCTGCGTCCTCAATTCTCTTGATTGAACAGTCCAACAATCCGTAAGCAATATTGTCCCTTATGGTACCTGAGAAGAGAACAGGCTCCTGGCCCACTGCAACAATCTGCAAAAAATAATTATAAATGTAATTAATGTGATTAACATAAATATTATGTAACTGTGTTAAACTATTGAAGCGAATTATTGATCAATTATTGAATTGAGTTATTGTTGAAGTATTGCTAACATCTACAACCCCAATTCCAAAAAAGTTGGGACGCTGTGTAAAATGTAAATAAAAAAGAATGCAATGATTTGCAAATCTCATAAACCCATATGTTACTCATAATAGAACACAGGAAACATATGAAATGTTCAAACTAAGTAAATGTACCATTTTAAGAAAAGAATACAGCAGTTTTGAATTTGATGGCCGCAACATGTCTCAAAAAATTTGGGATGGGGCAAAAAAGTTAAAGTAAGTGTTATTAAAAAAAAACAGGTGCAAGTTAATTGGCAACAGGTCAGTAACATGATTGGGTATATATAAAAAAAGAGTATCTTAGAGAGGCAGAGTCTTTCAGAAGTAAAGATGGGTAGAGGTTCACCAATCTGCGAAAAACTGCGTCTACAATTTGTGGAACAATTTCAGAATAATGTTCCTCAACATAAAATAGCAAAAACTATAAATATCTCATCATCTACAGTACATAATATCATCAAAAGATTCAGAGAATCTGGAGAAATCGCTGTGTGCAAGGGACAAGGGTGAAAATCAATATTGCATGCTGGTGATCTTCGGGCCCTTAGGGGAGCACTTCATTAAAAACAGGTATGATTTGTTAATGAAAATCACTGCATGGGCTCAGAAACACTTCTACAACTCAGTGTCTATGAACACAGTTCACCGTGCCATCCAGAAATGCTGGTTAAAGCTCTATTGTGCAACGAAGAAGCCATATGTGAACAGAATCCAGAAACACTGCCGTATTCTTTGGGCCAAAGCTCATATAAAATGGACCGAGGCAAAGTGGAAGACTGTTCTGTGGTCAGACGAATCGAAATTTGAAATTCTTTTGGGAAACCATGGGCACCACATCCTCTAAACTAAAGAGGACTAAAGAGGAGAGGGACCATTTGGCTTTTAATCAGCGCTCAGTTCAAAAGCTTGCATCTCTGATAGTATGGAGGTGAATTAATGTCTATGGAATGGGAAGCTTGCATATCTGGAAAGGCATCCTCAATGCTGAAAGGTATATACAGGTTTTAGTGCAACATATGCTTCCATAGAGATTCCATCCCATCTTTGCCTCTCTAAGATACTCTTTTTATACCCAATCATGTTACTGACCTGTTACCAATTAATCTAATTAGTCGCAAAATGTTCCTACAGCTGTTTCTTTTTAGTAACCCTTACTTTTCCAGCCTTTTGTTGCCCCGTCAACTTTTTTGAGACATGTTGCAGCCATCAAATTCAAAATTACCTTATTCTTTTCTTAAAATGGTACACTTACTCTGTTTAAACATCTGATTTGTTTTCTATGTTCTATTGTGAATAACAGTTGGGTTTATGAGATTTGCAAATCATTGTATTCTGTTTTTATTTACATTTTACACAGCGTCCCAACTTTTTTGGAATTGGGGTTGTATCTATCTGACTATCTACTTACTTATTTATTTATTACTTACTTACTTACTATGCACAATGCTACTATCTATATAGATATTACTAATATTGCATTGGTCTACTGAAAACGAAACGAAATGTACAGATTTTATGACGGATTGCTAGACATTTTTTCAAACTCCACAGCTAATATTGAAATATTAAGAATATGTTGCCAGCATGTTATAATAAATGTCTGGCATTACCTTGCTGTGCAGGTATTTGTGCTGGTAGTTCTGCAGAGGCTGTCCATCTAGTAGGACATGTCCATGCTGAGGCTGGTAAAATCTCTGTAGCAGACTGACACAAGTGCTTTTCCCACCACCGGAAATCCCCACCAGGGCAGTCATTTTACCGGGCTTCAGCTCCAAACTGAAGTCCTGAATCAAACACAGAGACACCCTAAAATGTGCTTAATGCATTATTCATTGTACTTGTCATGTTTATGACATGATAGATAGTGGAAATTTATGAAAAATGCTGCCGGAACAGGCAGAAATAATGATTTTAAGTGAGTTGCACGTCATAAGTAAGGAATAAAATGCAACTGGGCATGCTGTTATAGGAAATGCTGTTATAGAATTGTAGGATTGCAAATTTAGTTGTCAGCTCTTGACTAATTAACAGCCAGTAAGCTCATGCAGCATGTTATGGTCATGTTGTAATAAGCACCTTCAGCACATTGCGGTCAGGACGTGTTGGATATGAGAATGTGATGTTCTGGAAGCTGATGTGTCCTTTCAATTCCTCTGGCTCCAGGGTCCCATCTGTGCTCACTTCAGGCTTGCGGTCCAGGTACTCAAATACCTTCCCAGCAGCACCCACAGAGTTCAACATGTCTCCAAATATGTAAATCAAAGTCTGAAAGGGATAAAGCAATTATTCTTTAAGGTTTTAGGTTCCGAATTCAGTGTTTTTAAACATTTTTTATTTACAAGGTGCACATACCCTAATGTTGTCCGCGAGATCTGAATGGTAGAGGATGAATGAGACCAGATTTCCTGTGGTCATCTGTCCATACGTTATAAACAGGCGACCATAGTATAACATAGCCACCTTCACTCCCAACTCTATGAGCTGCGACCAACACACAGAAGCACACACACACATATATAGAAATACATTTCACATGTAAATATATTTAGCAAGGGAAAGAAGAGAGGATTATGTCACAAAAATATATTGTCATATTACCATTGCTCACTAATTTGTATAATAGTCTGCTGATATACTGAGGTTTCATGAAAACTATGTGAGTAGCATAAAAATTGTACAAATTTAAATGTTTATTGTGATTTAGTTTGGACTCTACAAACTCATCAGGAATGTGACCCTGCAACAGGGTCTGTATACTCACCCTTCTCACCAGCAGGTACACTGCTCTGACTGTGTCCCGCTGAGTCTTTATATTATGTGTGTCCATCAGCCGTTCATCATAGCGACCCTTCTCACTCTGCTTTGCGTTAAAGCTCTTTACTGTCCTTATGCCTGACACAGCCTCTCCCGCAGCATCATTTGCCCTTGCTATGGAGTCCTGCACCTTCTTTGAGAGACTCTATTGGAATCACAAGTGGGGAAAATTATGATGAAATAAGGTACGGTGTACAATGTCTTAACATTATTCACATTTTAATTGCTACTAAACTGTTTTGTGGAACACAGGATTATATTTTAAATAACTATATGCTCTGTAAAAATCCCTCCCTGGAAAAAGTAAAAGCTTGCTTGGGAAGAGGTGCAGCCCGTTCTTGCATTTCCAAAAGTCAGTTATAAATAGTACCAGTGCTAACAACCACGTGGGACACTAATGAGAGCTTCAATTTGTTGGGAAATTGGTCCACACTTTACAAGTAATGTCTATGTGTAGGTTTCCAGACTATTTGGTCAGTACCTGGTAATGTGTGTCATAGATGTTCTGTAGAAGGCCAGTTAAAGGCGTCTCCATCAGCGTCAGTACAGTGAGCTTCCAGGAGAGGTTAAACATCAGGTACAGCATCCCCAGGGTCTTAATCAAGGTTCGCAGAAGGACGTTCACATTTAGGGCTACAGCTTCGGCCATGAGATTGGTGTCTGTGGACAGTCTGCATGTGATGTCACCTGGTGAACAAATGTAGGTAAATAAAAAGCAATGTGATTCTCCAAAAACAGTCAGGGAAGCAGCAAGCGTACCAATAGTTATATTCTTATTGTGGCCATTTCACATAACTAAGTAGGATAATAAAAAAAATAATACTTGTGGGTTAGCATGCTAAACCATGATGGGAATACATAAACGTCTACCTGTCTTTGTAGTCTCAAAGAAGCCAATGTCCTGTTTAAGCAAGCAGCTGAAGAATCGATGCTTCACTCTGCAAATAAAGCTGCCAATAGCACACGTGAAGAGGCCTCCTCGACAGCCTGCACTGAAAGAACTGAAGATAGATAGAAAATATTTAGGTCTATTAATACAATAATCTTCATTCTAGTAACAGAGTAGCCTGTCATTGGAATATAGCACTAGTTTGGATATGCTAGTTCTAGGACCAATGTTGCTCACTCTAAACGCTAACACATACTGTAAGAATCCACAATATCATGTAATTTACTGACCTTCCAAAAGAGAAAAACGTCAATAATATTATTGTTGAAAGAAATGTATCCCAGCTGTACTTGGTCTGCAGGATATCGATCAACTTTCCTGTGTACAGTGGAATAAACATCTCACCTGCAAACACAAGAACATCTCACCTGAGCATGGGCACTTCATTCAAACATCACTGAAAATGATTCACAATATTACTTACAAAGGACAGCTAGGGCTAGAAAGACAGACGCCGTGATTAAGAACAGGTAGTCAGGTCTGTAGAAGCGGATCACTCTCATGAAGAGCACTCGAGCTTTCTGCTTCTTCTCTTTGCTGCTGCTTTCCCCATTAGACTCTGGCAAGAGTGTCTCCCAAAACAGGCATCCCAAAGCAGCAGCCACACTGCCGACCAGCCACATTGCAAACTTCTCCAGCGGCCAGATACCCAACAGAGTTAAGCGACCTGTTTCATACACAGGAGTGATAAAACAGTGGGCCATGACCCATCTCTTCATCAGCTGCCCTCTCACATCACTCCAGTAGAAGACTGAGCAGAGCAATGAGCATCTCAGCACAGCCTCAGTCCACTGCCTCACCAAGTCAGCTCCACCATCCAAACTCCTCACTTCACCTCTCAAGTGTGTGCCTACCAAGTCCAGCACATAGACCATGACCAAATCCGAGAACACAGCAAGAGCAGCCACCAAAAGTTTGGACATAATGTAGCCTGTGTATGAACCGCTGAAGTGTCGTTATTAATTCAATGGCGCCTCAGATTCAAAGCACTCGTGTTTATAACTAAATCGATGTTTATCCGGCATGTATTTCCGCAGATAGATCAGGTCTAAATAAAGGTATTCCCCAGTCTTTCCCTGCACTTTACTTTCAATTTCATTTTCTCAGAGGTTTTCCAGTTTTCCATACAATGCCAAATATTAGCTGCTCCCACGACAGGACGGGACCTAAAACTGAACTAACATTTTATGTGCGTTTTATTATTCTCCCACGTAAGGATTGTGTGTGTGTGTGTGTGTGTGTGTGTGTGTGTATGTGCGCGAGTTCTACATTTTAAATTATTTTCAACTTTCACCATGGGGAGGCGATACACTTTGCCTTTCTACTCAAAGCCTGAGCCAAACCTGTCCATGTCAGATCTGCCTAGCAACTGATGAGTCAACTTAATGACACAAATATGTTTCATAGTTCCTGTACATTTTCCATTTTCTTTTCAGTTTTCATCTATCTATCATTTTCTAACTACAATAAACCATAATATACCTGGTTCCCAGCCAAGAGGACATTGTACTGTTTGCCTTTTTTTTCTTTCTTTCTTTTTTTTTTTAATGAATCATCCTAGTTTGTCCATTCCTGGTTTTCAAGTTGCATACTCCAGTCCTTCTGGTAATGTTTGCATTAGTTTCTTTTAATACAACATGCACTTGTATTGTATCTGTCTGCTTATCTAGTACATGCATTACATTTTAATCATAATCACCCCTGCTGACAAAAGTAATAGAAACCCTCATAGAATTTACAATGGTTTTAATGGTTATAATGGGAATTGTATTAGTTTTATGGAAACTGTAATGGCCCCTGTGAGTCTCTATTGGTAATTTGTTACCTTCTGATGGTGGCATGTTATGTGTAGTAGATACCATAAAGGATCAATAATGGTTTAAATGGTTAGCTGATGGTTTGTAATGGTATTTGTAGTGTGAATCATTAGAATTTTTTGTGATAGTTTCTATTGTTTTTTTCAGCAGGGACAGTACATGCATGTGTTATAGTAGTTTATACATGCTGGTAGACTTGTCCCTCCTATTGCTAGTTAAGCCTGCTTTTAAAAAGCTATAAAAATTTGTATAATATTAATAGAATTAATGTACGCCAAACTCCCAGTTTCTAAACTCCATGCAGCAGGAAGTCCTCTAAAAAAAGAGGATCTGGCAACACAGCACAGAAGTTTACAGCGCCATCTCCGGCCACGGACATGTAACTGCATCACAAAACCAGCCTCCATATGAACACATCAAGCTGCAAAGTTTCCCGTGGATATGGCACAGTTTCACGTCTTTGAAGCACCTGTATCAGGCTTTAATTTCGAGAATTCGACAAGGTATGGTCAAACTTAAGTCTTTCCCTTTGATAGTATTAGTGTATGAAAAGCGCGTTCAGGGTTTTGTTTTTTGAAGTGCATCAACGTTTATCAAAAACGAAAGTAAAGTACTTCTGTTCCGTGATTCAATATAACATCATGTTTTAAAACGAAATAAGACCGATTAGTTTAGGACTACACTGATAAACTAAAATAAGATTTGGTGGAATGATGAAAACCTTATTCATGGATAAATGGATAAACAGGCTTCTTTAAATAATTCTGTGCTTTGTCCTGATGTATTTCCTTGTCTTGTCATTCAGAAATGTTTTATTGGAGAATGCTCTGGGTGAGGGGAAAAGTAAGACGCCCAAACCTGTCAAGACTGGCACAACCATCGCAGGAGTGGTGTTTAAGGTAAATAGAGGGAATCTGTCCAAATAGTATGCCATCTTAATGATCTAGTATCAAAAGTATCCTGTTACAAACCTTATCTGACAAAAACATGGTGCGTCGCGCGCGTGCCTGCGTGCGTATGTGTGTGTGTTTGTAGGATGGTGTGGTCCTGGGAGCTGACACAAGGGCTACCTCCAGCGAAGTAGTTGCTGACAAAATGTGTGAAAAAATTCACTACATTGCTCCAAACATATAGTAAGTCAAAATTAATTAATTAATTAATTCATTCATTTTTATCCTGGTTGGGATGCAATCAATCTGGGGTCTATCCCACAGATGCAGTCCATCACAGCATCATGCATACACATTCATGCACTCATTCAGAACTTGAGGGCAATTTAGCATAGCCACTCCACCTATTGGCATGTTTTTGGGAGAGAAATAGAGAACCAGTAGGAAAGCCCCTCAGACACAGGGACATGTGAAACACCACACAGACAGTAAACTGAGCTCAGGATCCAGAACCAGAGACCCTGGAGCTGTGTGGCATCAATGCTACCCACTGTACCGTTGTGTCAACCTCATTCAGTTAAACAGTATCAACATACTAATTTAAAAAATCACATTCTTTATACAGCAAAATTTTTTTAATTCGTTAAACATTATACTATTATGGTAAGATAATGGCACAAAAATGCTGACTGTAATGCATTTGTGTATTCATAGTTTTCTTATGTGTTTTAGTTGTTGCGGAGCAGGGACAGCAGCAGACACATTTAAAACTACAGAATTGCTCTCTTCCAACCTCGCCATTTTCTCCTTGAATAGCGAGAGGAACCCCAGAGTCACCATGGCAGCTCACATACTACAGGATATGCTCTTCAGGTGGGCATGACCATGTGTGTTTGTGTTAGTGATGAGATTTGTATTTTTTTGTACAGTAGCTTTTCTTTGAGAGAGCTTCAGCAGTGCATCATTTATTGTTTACCACTGGTAAAGGTCTTCTCCTGAAACTGTAATTAGGTTCAAGTTTTCATGTTGCCATTTAATTGTTCATCATCTGCCTGTTATATTCCAGATATCGAGGTATGATTGGGGCAAATTTAATTCTAGGAGGGGTCGACTTCACAGGGAATCATCTCTACACAGTGGGGCCCTATGGGAGCTTGGACAAGCTTCCATATCTTGCAATGGGTAAGCATGTGATATTCACCACATGGAAATGTACATTATATTGCTCTTGTACTAAATATACCAATGTTTTTTTTCAGGATCTGGCAATTTAGCTGCTATGGGTATCCTGGAGGACAGATTTAAAGCCAATATGGAGGTAGCTGTTTGTTTTGAAGAAGCTTTTGAACAGTAACACCTCTGAACTGATGGACTTGGTAGATAGCTAAAATAACAATAAGTTTGTCAATGTCCAAATATTTATGGACCTACACTATTTGGCCAAAGGTTTGTGGACACATGACCATAACACTCATACATGCTTGTTGGACATCCCATTCCAGATTTAATCCCATTCACATTTGTTGTTGCAAAAAACATACACTCTTCTGAGAAGGCTTTCCATGAGATTTTGGAACATGACTATGGGGATTTGCCCTTTCAGCCACAAGAGTGTTAGTGAGGTCAGACACTGTTAGTGAGGTCAGACACAGTGAGGAGGCCTGGGGTGCATTCAGTGTTCTAGTTCATCCCAAAGGTGTTCAGTGGGGTTGAAGTCAGGGCTGCTCCTGGGACATTTTGCATTCGGTTTTGCCTTTAGTCAGGTGATTGACTTGGCCATTGCCCAACATTCCACTTATTTGCCTTAAAAAAATGGGTTGCTTTTGAAGTATGCCTCAGGACATTGCCATCTGCACTGTCAAGCACCATCAAATGAGTTTTGAAAAATCTGACTGAATCTGAGCAGGTAATATAGACCTGCACAGTTAAAATTTCATCCTGCTGTTATGTCAGCCATTACATCATCAGTAAATACAAGGGAACAGGTTCCATTGGCAGCCATACATGTCTACACCATAAGATGAGGTGGTATGCTTCAGATCATGAGCAGTTCTCTTTCCTTCTCTTCTCTTCCCATCATTCTGGTGCAAGTTGATATTTGTCTCATCTGTCTATAGGGTGTTGTTCCAGAACTGTATGGGATTTTTAGATATTTTTGGCAAACTCTAATCTGGTCTTGAATTCTAATCTAGCTCTTAATTGATTGTTGACTTAAACAGGCCAGCTGTTGTGAAGGAGTTTTTCTTCATAGAGAAAGAATTTTTGTTATCCACCACAGTTGTTTTCCATTGTCTTCTGGGCCTTTTGGTGTTCCTGAGCTCACCAGTGTGTTCTTACTTTTTAAGGATGCACCAAATAGTTTATTTTGCCACACCTACTGTTTTTGCTATCTATGTGATGGATTTGTTTTGAATTTTCAGTTGAATATTGGCTTGCTTTACTAGCAGTGATGGGTCTTTGGACTTTATATTGGGAGTTAACAGCAGCAGATTCCAAATGTAAATGCCACACTTGAAATTAACCCTATACCTTTTAATGCGGTAGACAGCTAATATATGTCACGAAATGGAGGCTGAGACGGAAGCAAGTGCAGGTACGGCAGTTTAATCAAACTAAGTCCAAGGATTAGGCAGAAATCAATAGTCAAAGACATGCAGAGGTCAGGCGATCAGGCAAACTAGACAGGGCAGAGGATCGAGGTCAAAAGAGTAAACAAAGGTCAAAGGTCAGATAAGCAAACACAAAATAACGCTTGGACATACGACAGAGACTAGGCTGCTGAACATAATACCTCACAAAGTCCTGGTGTTTGAACAGTCTCTTATATGAGTTAGTATGAGATTAGCAACAGAATTAGAATTCTGGAGAAGGTGAATGTGTGTGTGTGTGTGTGTGTGTGGGAAGTGTAGTCCTCTTCAGCCATGTTTGTAGTTGGTGGTGCATCCTGTGAAATGGATTGCCGGTTTGCTGTGATATGATAATATAACATAAATAACTTTGTCAATGTTAAAATATTTATGGACCTGACTGTATATATTTTTTTGCATGTTCATTCTGTCATCCAGCTAGATGAGGCTAAGGCATTGGTGTGTGATGCGATCCATTCGGGCATCATGAGTGATCTTGGTTCAGGTCACAATACAGACCTGTGTGTGATCACCAGACAAGGGGTTGATTACATCAGACCTTATCAGGAGTCTGAATACAAAGACACAAGGTGAGATGAATAAATTCCCACTTAAACATTTTTTTGTATGTATAAAAAGTTCTCCAGTAGTTATTATCTTTAACATTTAGGGCTTGGCAGTCATTTAGCTTAGTCTTAGTCTTAGCTTATTTTCAATACCAAATTTACATGACTATTTAGGAGCCAAATATTTTGATGCAATAGTAGGTAAGCAGAAAAAATAAAATTAAAAGATGAAATAGGCTTCTAATTGTCAAATTAGTGTAAATGTAAAAGCTTTGGTATACTCGGATGTGTGTGTGTGTGTGTGTGTGTGTGTGTGTGTGTGTGTGTGTGTGTGTGTGTGTGTGTGTGTACAAACACACACACACACAAACTTTATTAGGAACACCTATACACCTGCACATGCAGATATGTAATCAGCCAATCATGTGGCGGAAGCACAATACATAAAATCATGAAGATACAGGTCAAGAGCTTCAGTTAATGTTCACATCAAACATCAGAATGGGGGAAAATGTGTGATCTCTGTGACATGGTTGTTGGTGCAAGATGGGGTGGTTTGAGTGTTCTAGAAACTGCTGATCTCATGGGAATTTCACATACAACAGTCTCTAAAATTTGATGGATTTGAGTAAAAACTTTCTCTCTGTCTGCATGTATGTATTTCTCTTTCTTTTTAGAAAGGACAAGTATAAGTATAAGCCAGGTACCACCCCAGTTTTGACAGAGAATGTGGTTCGTCTGGATCTGGAGCTACTGCACGAGACAGTTCAGACTATGGAAACAGCCTGAGCTAAGAAAGCACAATCAGTCATGATGTTTGTTATTCAGTACCATTTATTCACCATTTATTACCATCATCAATAACTTTTGTTAATGGTTATTGATATAATGATTTTGTAATAAATGCATGATATCCTGGGATCATTTTTGTTTCATTTTTATGGCTGACAGCAAAATACATTAATACATCCTTTTGTAAAGGACAAATTGTTAATTATTAAAATGTTAATGAAATGTTCTAAAGTGTGCTAAATGATGAATTGAGAATTGTTCAAATGATTGTAATACAACTGATTTCAAATGTAATGAATGCCATGCTCAAAGCCAATGTAGGCTACTATCTACCACATTCTTCATACGATATCTTATGTCATATCAAAGATAGGAACAAGGTGAGTACAGTACAATTAATGATATTAAAAGGAGTTTTAAATCCATTTGATAAATTTAACTAACTACAATTACGTGGTCTGACTTAAAATAATTAGCATTTCTTGTTTGCTGGTTTCAGCATCAAAATATCTTTTGATTTTTGCAACACACAGTGAAACCTTAAACCTAACAAAATCCTTTTATAAGCAAATGCATAATCTATATCCAGCAATAAACAGCCTTTACTGAATAAATACATTATCTAAGTTTAAAAAAAGAGAATTTTGCTAAGAAACTTTGATAATTTCATAACATTATGAAGTTGCCATTCACATTAACTAAAGGTAGGGGATCTACTCTACCCTGTGCAATTTACATGAAACACCCAATCTGAATGGTATAAATTTTTATAAGTAACATGTTTTAATGTAACAAGATTTATTTTGCATTGTTTTACGGTTTCCTACATTGCACACAGTGCTCTTCAGTGACCCCTCTTATAGTGGCACCAGTGGGATTTGGCCCTTGCTCTTTCACTATCTAAAAAGAGTGATGCAGCAGGACTTTAGTTTTTTTAGTCTGTCTAGTTCTCTCACATATACACACTCTGCTCAAACAGATCAGGTTCCTAAGTTTTAACTTTAATGCTAATACTGCCATAATCAGCATTTTGTCATTTCATAATTTGCTATAAAGCCAAGTTGAGTTTTAGCTGAAACTCAGCGCAACTGCATTGCATCGGTATATAACTGCATTCTGCATCTTTTAGCCCAGTGGGTTTTTTTTTTCTTCTCCTATTGAACACCATTTTAACAGCGCTAGCAATAACAGTGTCCCCCTGTGATGTCATCACGGCACACGACCTATAACTTCTCAAGGGAACAAAGAAAATACAACACCGACCAAATTAGCACCGGTCAATAAAGCGCATCATAAATATTTCTGTACAAACATATAAAATATATTTCAGGGTGGAGTTTTCCTTTAATCCCTGCTTATGTACAAACCTACTGTATATGACCACTGCCTAATGAACAAAATATGTGAGGCAAAAACATAAATGGATTATAAATAATTTAATGTCGGTTTATGAGAATAAACTTGGTCATCAGTGCTCGTGTTCATATTATTAATTACATTTCTGTAACATAAAAATGGCTACAAAAACGGTGTACATGATTTACCACTACACTGGAATGTACAGTATGAAGCGTGACGTTAAAGATGTCACAGCGCCACCTGCAGGCAGGAAGTCTTCCTGAACACTGATGATGTGAACAGACCTGACCAGCGCTTTCATTGCACAAGTATGACGACTTTTTCTTCTTAAAAACTCACTTTTGTAACTTTTATGTGTAAATAAAAATAGGTGCGGACAATGTTGTGGAGATTTTAGACTGTATTTTAAGAAGTACAGTAAAACAGCCTAGTCATAAGCGACAGCGTCGTTTGAGCTTTTGGTTTCGAAGTTAAGTGGAAGTTAGTTTTATTTGTTCAGACATATCATATTTCACAAAGTTTTTTTCTTTCAGGAATTTGTTTTTATTCATTATTCATCGTTTTAATCAGAGCATGGCCCTTTTGGAAGTGAGTGGATCCTCGTCTCATTCCGGAATCGGTTCACAGTCCGGCTCAAAACGGACGCAGTTTGTTGATCGACCGAGTCACTACAGCTTTGGGACAAAATCTCAGGAATTTGCTGTACCAGTTGGGGTTGATGTAAGCACTACATATATTTTTCTTCTTTCAACTGATATTTATTTCCTTTCTTTGTCTATACTGCAGTGAATGTGGGAGGTACCAGTGTCTATAATGTCTTCCTTAACTGTGTTCTGTCTTACAGCCAAGCCATCCTGATTTATGTGTGCTCAACTATTTACCTGAAATGTATATTCCACCTACCAACAGCACATCTGCTTTATTAACCTCTTGACTTGCTATAGCATATAACACCTTGTCATATATTTTAGACATTGTCCCAAGGACTAGGATGTATAGAAAAGTAGCTTATGTGGCTGAAATAAAGGCAATGAGACCAATAAGCTCTAGCCTATATAGAGACGCATTCATCACATCACATCACATCACATACTTACAGATAAACTCCTTACACCCCAATGTAATGACGACAGTCTTCCTCATGTTTCAGCCGTCAGCCTTTCTGAAATCATGCAGTTCAGATGATGGGATATCAATAGACTTGAACCACGGCACCACGACACTGGCTTTTAAGTTCCGCCATGGCGTCATTGTAGCCGTCGACTCCAGGGCCTCGGCTGGACGCTATATCGGTAAGCATGCTCACATCTCATCAAAAATGACGTACATTCATGTAAAGGCAGATCCTCAGAGTTCAGAATGATGCAGTGTACAAATCAACAAATTATATGATCATTGTCAATGCATTTTTTATTATCCTTACTGTCTAATTTGTGTCTTTTAGCTTCAAAGGAGGCGAATAAGGTGATTGAGATCAACCCTTACCTGCTGGGCACCATGTCTGGTAGTGCTGCAGACTGTCAGTACTGGGAGAGACTTCTGGCTAAGGAGTGCAGGTCTGTCTGAGCAAAATCTGAAGGGGTGGAGTGAATCCCCAACAGGATAAAGTTACCATTCTGTCTACATGAAGTGCATTAAACATGCCCGAGCATAGCTGGCACATCTTGTAGCTTTACTATTTTAGAGTACAGCCATGAGTATTAAAAAATAACACATTACTAACATGCTTTGTGTGTGCACATGTGTTTCATGTATGTCCTCAGGCTTTACCAGCTCCGTAACAAGCAGAGGATCTCAGTGTCTGCAGCTTCCAAGCTGCTGGCTAACATGATGCTTGGTTATAGAGGCATGGGCCTGTCTATGGGTAGCATGATCTGTGGCTGGGACAAGAAGGTAGAGTTAACTTCAGCACATGATATGAATTTTTAAAAACGTCTCTGTCCATTCACCTTCAAGTTTTTTTGTAGGTCAATATTACTGATGTTTAGTCTGACCACTGGATCGACAATTGAAATACATTGTTCTGTTTCTGTGTTTCATAAATCAAATTAAATTAGGCCTACATACTTATTTTAAAAAAAAATTTTAATCATATATGTACAAGCCTTGCACCTCAATAGTACTAGACAACCATCCACATCAGTTCATCAACTATCTTCACCAAGCTACAATGTATTAATGCTAAGACGAGCTTGCTCTAGATACTCTTACATAAACGTTATACTGTGTCTGCCAGTAATATACACAAATGGTCTGTCATGATGATTTTCATCTATCTTCAAATACTACTCAACTTGTTACCTACCTAACTGAACACTAAACAAACAGCAGCAGACAATAAGCTGTGGTCATGATCACAGGGGACACACTACATTGAATAAACAAGCTCATTCAAAGCAATTTGATTCAGGTTATGTGTATGTACTCCAAGTCATTTAAGTAACATAAATATCGCTTTTTTTGTTTTTAGTTGTTAAAATTGCTACAAACGTCTGTATTTGTGTTGTCATCTGCAGGGTCCTGGTCTGTATTATGTAGATGATAATGGAACACGCCTCTCAGGGCAAATGTTTTCCACGGGCTGTGGGAACAGCTATGCATACGGGGTGATCGACAGTGGCTACCGTGAGGATATGACAGTGGAAGAGGCGTATGAGCTCGGCCGCCGTGGCATTGCTCACGCCACACACAGAGACGCCTACTCTGGTGGAGTCGTGAACCGTAAGTGATATCCATCCATTATATACTTAAAACAGTTTGTGTGTGTGTGTGTGTGTGTGTGTATGAGTGTATGAAAAAGTATGGCACTGGTCAGTGATTATGTGGGTAAATAAATATGATTCATTGTATTGTACAATAAAAATGCAAAGGTACTCTCTCAATGATCTCTGTGTGTTTATGCTAATGTATGAATGTGTTTTGAACTGCGTTTTTTTAAATACCTTTTTAGTCTATCACATGAAGGAGGACGGTTGGATTAAGGTGTGCAAGGAGGATGTGTCCGATCTAATACATCAGTACAGGAAAGGAATGTTCTGACCCCACGGATTATTTTATACTCACACACTAACACTGATTCATTAATGAAAAATAAAGATGGCTTTCAAACAAAACACTAAATTATTCAATTCTTTTTAGAGAGTAAGTGATTCTGTAGCTGTGACCCCTAACATGTAACATAGCTGAGCATAATGTAAAGTGTATGAGAAAAGACTTTCCTTTTCAACACTCACTGACAAATAAGCATATGGATATCACAACTGCTCCTGAAGCACTTTTGCGATGTCCACGCAAGTTAACTACATTTATCATTTATATATATATATATATATATCCACCTAGAGTACTGATATCTGCTGTACATTAGTCACTTTAGTCACAAAGTGTGATATGCTGTATAAGCTGGTGGGTTTTTTTTTTTTATCAGCCCAATTAGATTTTTTTTTTAAATACTGTGCTACCAAAACTGGTCACCACACAGAACATTTTACTGGTGTTGCCTTTGAGTAAGTGTCGGTAACTCTTCAAGCTGACAACTTATATGTCCGTTTTTTGGTATGTAGGGTACCAGATAGATACCAAACCAGACCAGAAGATAATGTCAGTACAAAATAATGTGGTGAGGAATTGGGTTTCCATAACTTTAAACTGAACCAACGTTTCCAATTTTTTTTAAATGTATACAAATAGGGAAATTTCTGGGTCAGGGATTATTCTGAAATTATACAGACAGCATCTATCAATATACAGTGCTCATAAATTTACATACCCGTTGTATTATCTATAAAATGTAAATAATTGATTATGTTTTATATTTAGTATGGCCCTGAATAAGCGATTTCACATAACAGATTTTACATATAGTCCACAAGACACAATAATAACTGAATTTACACAAATTAACCAGTTCAAATGTTTATATACCATTGATTCTTAATACTGTGTGTCATTATCTGGATGATCAGCTACTGTTTTGATGTTTTGTGATAATTCATCATGAGTCCATTGTTTGTCCTGAGCAGTTAAACTGCCCACTGTTCTTCTGAAAAATCCTCCAGGTCCTGCACATTCTTTGCTTTTCCAGCATATTCTGCATATTTGACCCCTGTCCAGCAGTGCCTATATGATGTTAAGATTCATCTTTAGCTCTGCTGACAACTGAGGGACTTGTACACAACTATTATGTCATGTCACGGCAAACCAGCAACTCCATTTCCCAGAATACACCACGAACTACAAACATGGCTGACAACTACACCTCCCAATGGAACACACAGGCTCGTCACCTTCTCCTGAGGACTAATCACACACACCTGTTCTCAAGCACACCACACTACTTAAGAGGCACGCGTGCAAACAGAAATAAGGGTGAAATGGAAAGACAAGAATTTATCCACCTTTTCCCCTACACCCCATGATGCTTTGTATAAATTATGGGAGTCATTCATTCATTCATTCATTCATTCATTCATTCGTTAAAAGATGTGGAATCACACGCCGACAGCTTACAGAGGACATCAGCATACCCGCCCCTTCCTTAATAGAGGAACGTGAGGACGATTTAAAAAGTGGCCATGGATAATTTACAGTAATATATTTAGCTGTTTTGTTAATTCAGTTGCTTGTGACGATAAGGTAATGAGCAATTTGAAGAGCATTGGTGGTTTACCAGTACCTTCACAGAAATAAAGTCGGTCATGTGTTACTGAAGGATGTGGGAAATGATTTTGTGTCCTTAAAAGCTGACGTAGGGCCAAGTGAAAGCCTGAACGTGTCACACCATAAAGCTTGGGTTTTAGTGTCAACATCAGGTGTCATACAGACATCGGGGTGCTCTTGCAGTCACACAGCTGCAATACTGTGGAAGGTCAGTAAATTCAAGTGCACCTATTATGCTATATAAACTTGCCTAATTTTGTTTTAGAGGTCTTATACAATAGATTTACATGTATCCAAGGTAAAAAAAAAAAAAATAAATAAAAAAAAATAAACACTTTAATTTTCTCATTATTTACATTGTAGCTTCACCTCTTTTTCTCAGGGTCACAAACGACTTGCTCAAGGATCCGTTCACTCTAAACTCCTCCTTTCAGAGAGCCTACTCTGCTCTGATTGGTCAGATGTCCCAGTCATTTGTGATTGTCAGAAAGGAAACGCCCATTACCACATCTAAATTCCAGCTCAGTAATAATGTCGTCGGTTTTACCTTATCAATCTGAGCCTGAGTCTGATGGTGCTACATCGGAAGATCAACCCGAACCACCATCGCAAGCACAATGAGAACAGGACGTTTCTCAGTGGTATGTTTATATGTAGTTTGGCAATAATGTGAGTTAGCCAGTTAGCAGAGGCTAACAGGCTAACAGCTGTGCACTGGCTGGACACAGATACAACACAAAACTATGCATTTGGAACACTCAGTAGAAAATATATACATAAATAATGAATCATACTTACAGGTTGTGATCCAAAGGCACAAGATGGTCCGAATAAAGTGTGTACGGCCCCATCTTTAATGAATAATCGTTTCGCAAATCTCATGTTGACTTCAGCTAGATTTGAGAAGTAGTGTCAGTGAAATGATGGGAACACGAACAAAGATCGGAGTTGAACTGCTGTGGTATCGTTTTAAAATGAATTCTAATCGCTGATGCTTTACATCCTCATCCCGTGGGAATCCATGCAAAGTGGTTTTGCTTCTAGAAAACAAGTTTTCTATTAAGTAATGTTTGAGGGCGGGTCAAAGAACACGTTGTTCGCGAGCAGCCGATGAAGACCAGAGGTGGGTTTTTTGTTATAAACCTACGTAGGTTAGTACAGGAAGTTGGTCTGGAATTACTGATGACCCGTTTCAGGTGTTCAGAATCGGTTCTTCCTTTTGGGAGTCAATAACCCCATTTGTCGTACGCTTTGATTTTTGAAACTTTGCAGACTTTTTACATTTTACTTTCCACAAACAGCTATATATAACAGCTATATAACACACTACATGAAAGGTAATATCTGAAAAAGCATAATAGGTGTATTAAAGATAAAAAAAAGATTATGATGTTTATTATTATTAATATTATTATTATTATTATTATTATTACCACTAGTGTTAATATTAGGCTAGTAGTAGTAGATCTAGTATCTTATTTCTACTAATGTTTTATAGCTACACTCCTAGGGAGGTAAGATAATAAAGAGTAAGGAAGACTGTAATTACTTCTATAAAGGAAGAGAATGCAGTCAGGCAAAGCAAGACAGTCATGACTGTACAATCGCTCACAGGAACAGTTCGCTTTAACTTTAGGTGTGTATATGTAGCACTTTTCTTTAAGCCACAAATGAATTTTCGCATGGTTATAAGTGCAGCCAGGAACAGCACATATTGTTCTTGTTGGGCTTCGTAATGACATTCCGTAATGATATTTCTGCCTGAAGCAACAAACTGTATTAGTTTTTAACACATACAAATCAAAACATAAACAACACCTATTGATATCATAGCAAGCCAGTTAACGCTGCACTACTACTTCCGCCAGAAACTATACGCATAATCGTTCATACAGCAGCGACCCCAGGAAAAAGATGGATAACATGCAGGTTCACTAATAACCAATACCCTGATTAGTCTATCTTGCTTGTCAGGGTTTCAGTTCTGTAGCAAGTTCAAGACAGCCATGTCTGTAAAAGGTTATGCTGCACAATATATACCACCTATAGCAATTTATAGCATGTTCCAATGCATAATAAATTAATTGCTACATTTTTTCCAAAACACCCATGGGACAACCTCTGTATCGTGTAAAAAAAAAAAAAAAACCCTAAAAATTCTAAAAATAAATGTTACATAGAAAATACCACAGCCTCAGATTCACTTATTGTTAAAATGAAATGGCATCTTTTAGTGTTTAGTCTGAAAACCATCTTTATTTTCATTACTGAATACAGATACAGGGTTTGTGTGTGTATCAAAGCTCATGTGCACTCAAAACATTCCTTTCCTGTACTTATGGATTAGATCTGATACGTCCTCCTTGCACACCTTAATCCAACCGTCCTCCTTCATGTGATAGACTAAGAAGATATAAAAGAACATAGAAACATGGTCTGAGTATAATTATATTTATAATATATAATGGTCATTTTACTTTAACATGAAGTGCAAAATAGTATTTATTTACACTCATGATCTCTAAACAGTACTTTTAAACAGTAAATATATGGACACATCCTCATTAGAAATTCCAGGTTTAAGTGAGTATGCAACGGATGGATATCACTTACGGTTCACGACTCCACCAGAGTAGGCGTCTCTGTGTGTGGCGTGAGCAATGCCACGGCGGCCGAGCTCATACGCCTCTTCCACTGTCATATCCTCACGGTAGCCACTGTCGATCACCCCGTATGCATAGCTGTTCCCACAGCCCGTGGAAAACATTTGCCCTGAGAGGCGTGTTCCATTATCATCTACATAATACAGACCAGGACCCTGCAGATGGCAACACAAATATGGCAGAAGTGTTTGTGTGCATGCTTAAAGGAAAACAAAGCAATTTTAACAAGGAATAAGGATATACTATATATTATGTAGTACATTACATATTAGAATTCATTTTACATAGGAGAATAAGCTGCCAGCTGCCATAGAAGAAGTTTTCGGCTTGTGTTGGCTGCTGTTGTTGTTTTAGTGTGGTCAGTGCTATGGCTCAGTGCAGGCGCTAGCTAGCAAATTGTCTAGTATTGAGAAAATGAAAAAAAGGAAATGAAATCATCACAAAGGATGGGCAGCATGATGGCGCAGCAGATAGTATTCTGCTAGGTCTCAGTTCTTGAACATATAAACACACGTACACAAATTTGGCTAATTTAAACACAATTAAGTGTTCAACCTAAAAGGCCTATCACGTAGCCTAAATGTAAATGATGGATGTTAGTCTTTCAGGTGATTATAGAGTGAATTATTGTACCCATTATTGTATGAGTATTTTATGGTAGAGTTACTGGACATAATTTTGTTCTTGTGTTTTATGAATTTTTAACCTGTACATCTCAAAACCACATTATTGTAATACTATTGTGTCTGTTTCAAAATCAAAAATAAAATGGCAAAAAAAAAGGAGGAGTGGGGTTTTGTAGTTTTTCTGACTGTGCGACATTTCTTAGTTTGTTAAGTGCAATATTTTCTTGTAGATTTAACAGATTTCTTTTGGAAAGAGAGTAAATAAAAGGTTAAACAAAAGAAGATGGATAATTATTTAATTTAAATGGAAATCTACATTGTGGAGCATATGTCCATCACACAGTTCACCCTCGTTTGGTTGTGAATTAGATCCTATTATTATTATTATTATTATCATTATTACTGAGTGCTTCATAACATGAAAAAACTTGCTCAGCGGGCCTTTAAGACTTTGAAAAGGTCAGAGTACATGACTGCTATACCTTCTTGTCCCAGCCACAGATCATGCTACCCATGGACAGGCCCATGCCTCCATAACCAAGCATCATTCATCAAGCTCGTCTTAGCATTAATACATTGTAGCTTGGTGAAGCTAGTTGATGAACTGATGTGGTTGGTTGTCTAGTACTATTGAGGTGCAAGGCTTGTACATGTATAATTTTAAAAAATACCAAAAATAAGTATATAGGGCTAATTTAATTTGATTTATGAAACACAGAAACAGAACAATTTATTTCAATTGTCCATGCAGTGGTCAGACTAAACATCAGTAAAATTGACCTACAAAAAAACTTGAAGGTGAATGGACAAAGACGTTTTTAAAAATTCATATCATGTGCTGAAGTTAACTCTACCTTCTTGTCCCAGCCACAGATCATGCTACCCATAGACAGGCCCATGCCTCTATAACCAAGCATCATGTTAGCCAGCAGCTTGGAAGCTGCAGACACTGAGATCCTCTGCTTGTTACGGAGCTGGTAAAGCCTGAGGACATACATGAAACACATGTGCACACACAAAGCGTGTTAGTAATGTGTTATTTTTTAATACTCATGGCTGTACTCTAAAATAGTAAAGCTACAAGATGTGCCAGCTATGCTCGGGCATGTTTAATGCACTTCATGTAGACAGAATGGTAACTTTATCCTGTTGGGGATTCACTCCACCCCTTCAGATTTTGCTCAGACAGACCTGCACTCCTTAGCCAGAAGTCTCTCCCAGTACTGACAGTCTGCAGCACTACCAGACATGGTGCCCAGCAGGTAAGGGTTGATCTCAATCACCTTATTCGCCTCCTTTGAAGCTAAAAGACACAAAAATTAGACAGTAAGGATAATAAAAAATGCATTGACAATGATCATATAATTTGTTGATTTGTACACTGCATCATTCTGAACTCTGAGGATCTGCCTTTACATGAATGTACGTCATTTTTGATGAGATGTGAGCATGCTTACCGATATAGCGTCCAGCCGAGGCCCTGGAGTCGACGGCTACAATGACGCCATGGCGGAACTTAAAAGCCAGTGTCGTAGTGCCGTGGTTCAAGTCTATTGATATCCCATCATCTGAACTGCATGATTTCAGAAAGGCTGACGGCTGAAACATGAGGAAGACTGTCGTCATTACATTGGGGTGTAGAGAGTTTATCTGTAAGTATGTGATGTGATGTGATGTGATGAATGCTTCTCTATAGGCTAGAGCTTATTGGTGTCATTGCCTTTATTTCAGCCACGTAAGCTACTTTTCTATACATCCTAGTCCTTGGGACAATGTCTAAAATATATGACAAGGTGTTATATGCTATAGCAAGTCATGAGGTTAATAAAGCATATGTGCTGTTGGTAGGTGGAATATACATTTCAGGTAAATAGTTGAGCACACATAAATCAGGATGGCTTGGCTGTAAGAGAGAACACAGTTAAGGAAGACATTATAGACACTGGTACCTCCCACATTCACTCCCGTGTAGACATAGAAAGGAAATAAATATCAGTTGAAAGAAGAAAAAATATATATATAGTACTTACATCAACCCCAACTGGTACAGCAAATTCCTGAGATTTTGTCCCAAAGCTGTAGTGACTCGGCCGATCAACAATCTGCGTCCGTTTTGAGCCGGACTGGGAACCGATTCCGGAATGAGACGAAGATCCACTCACTTCCAAAAGGGCCATGCTTTGATTAAAACGATGAATAATGAATAAAAACAAATTCCTGGAAGAAAAAAAGACTTTGTGAAATATGATATGTCGATATGTCTGAACGAAAAAACCTTCCACTTAATTTCGAAACCGAAAGCTCAAACGATGCTGCTTTATTTTACTTTCGCATATGACTAGGCTGTTTTACTGTACTTATTGAAAAAAATTATAGGAATGTCAAACGTCTACAAACCCCCTGCGCATGTATTTGTCTTATTTTTTACATGAAAATGAGAAAAAATTGGTTTTAAGAAGAAGAAGAAGAAGTCCTCACCTGCCTGCCGGGGTTTAGCGCTCAGCAGTCCAATGAGAGCCGCTCGTCTCTTCACATCATCAGTTTTCAGGAAGACTTCCTGTCTGCAGGTGGCGCTGTGACTCCTTTTATTCCACACGTGCACGCGACATACATTACAGTGTGGTGGAACATTGTATAGACAGCATTCGTAGACATTTCTGAAGACAAAAATTCGTATTATAAGTATAAATACATTTATGTTGACATATGGCCCACGTAAAGGGGGCGAATACTATTGAGCTGGGTTGTATAATAATAATAATAATGATAATAATAATAATAATAATAATAATAATAATAATAATAATGATGATAACAATTGGTGCAAGAATTAGTGCCTCACACCATTCGCTTCACACCGCCAGGGTTGGGGTTCTATTCCCGCCGCTACCCTGTGTGTGCAGAGTTTGCATGTTCTCCCAGTGCTGTAGGGGTTTCTTCCAGATACTCTGGTTTCCTCCTTCAGTAGAAAGGCATGCATTGTAGGCTGATTGGCATGTCCAAAGTGTCTGTAGTGCATGAATGTGTGTATGTGATTGCGCCCTACGATGGATTGGCACTCTGTACAGGGTGTACCCCGCCTAGTGCCCGATGCTCCCTGGGATAGGCTCCAGGTTCCACTGAAGGATAAGCATGATAGAAGATGGATGAATGGAAATTTATTCCTAATGAGCAAGCCAGAGACGATGGTGGCAAGGAAAAACTCCCTGAGACGACATGAGGAAGAAACCTTGAAAGGAACCAGACTCAAAAGGGAACCCATCCTCATCTGGGTGACAAGAAACAGTGCAATTATAAATAATTCCCAATAAATGTGTACGATATGGTCAAAAAGGTGCAATTGTGTAACCAGGAAATTCATTATAGTTTTCACATGAAGTCTATTTTGTTGAATATGTGAATCATGACCCTGACCAGGATAAAGCACTTGTTGAAAATGAATGAATGAGTAATATTAATATTTAAAATACTGTCATTGATGGAATAGGAATTCACACTGCTTCATAGATTTTTTTTCTCGAAAATATAACCTGACACAAGTGCTTCAAGACGTGAAACTGCGTCATTTCCACAGAACACTTTGCAGCTTCCTGTTCATATGGAGGCAGGTTTGGCTGCAGTTACACTTATAGCCAGAGATGGCGCTGTAAACCTTTGTGTGATCGCAAGACACCGGGCTGACTCTTTGGATTTATAGTTTCCTGAAGCGAATCATCTAAAACTGCCACTTCTGTGTAACTATGGACCCAAAACCCCAGTCTAAAGGTGTCAGCACAGGTGTAAGTACGTCTTACTGTATCATTAATACAGGCTAGCGATAGAGGCTCATTTATGACTAGCGTAGACAGATGGACTTGAGGAAAACTCGAATAATCAAAGCAGAAACTGACCATGGAAAGCAAATCACATTATGAAGGCTACATTTTTTATTGTTCATTTGATGATTCGCTGCTATTTCTAGCGCTAATAAAGCGCAGTTTTGTCGAAACATATGTGTTTTCCTTGTGTTTAGTTACTTTCACTTTCATCTTGAGAAGCGCCTCTGTTTCCCTCTCAGAAAAAAGTACTAAACTGTACCTATCCTTGTGTCTGTGGTGGTACCCTCATACCCTCATGTGGTATGGTATTTATTTATTTATTTATTTTACTGATTTAAGGTACACAATTGGACATTAAGGACCTGTTGTAGGATAAGCTGTACAGAAAATGGATGGATGTACCATTTTTATACATTGAGGTTACACTACATGCACACTAAAAGATACATACTAAACAAAAAGGAAAGGTAGACTTTTAGTAGGAGAGTATGGAGTTCATTCATTCATTCATCTCCAGTATACTGCTTCCTCCTGATCACAGCTGTAGTGGTTTCGGATCCTGTACGGAATACACGCTGGACACCATTCCGTTACAGACCAGTACACTATGCACACACTCATTCACACCTAAGGGCAATTTAGCATAGCCAGTTGATCCACCACCACCATGGTGTCAGCACCATGTTTTTTCGGAGGTAGGAGGAAACCGGAGAACTCGGAGGAAACCTTCGTGGAAATAGGATACCATGCGAAACCCCACACAAACAGTATCCTGAGCTCAGAATTGAACTGCGGAGCCTGGAGCTGACAAAGGACGTGGCAATGTTAATTTCTGCATCACCGCGCTGCCTGTATCAGTGTTTTGCAGTATCATTAGGAGTTTAACTGTAATGTCATGATCCATTCATCCATCTATTTTCTATACCGCTTATCCTACAGGGTCGTGGGAGCCTATCCCAGGGAGCATGGGGCACAAGGCGGGGTACACCCTGAACGGGGGAAAATCCATCGCAGGGCACAATCAGATACACATTCACACACCCATTCATACACTACGGACACTTTGGACATGCCAGTCAGCCTACTGTGCAAGTCTTTGGACTGGGGGAGGAAACCAGAGTACCCGGAGGAAACCCCAGCAGCATGGGGAGAACATGCAAACCCTGCACACACAGGGCCGCGAACACACTTGTGCTATCTCCATATACGACACAATGTTAGCATCACTAACATGGATGGATCAGGATTGAGTCAAGACCAAGCGTTATGGGGGTCAAGTCTAAGTTTCAAAGCCAAGACTAGAATGCCCAAGTTTGTGACAATACAGTCAATACAGAAAATGTATCAAGACGGTGTGAAGGTCAATAGGAATTTTAATATACAGTATGTAAATTGTTTTTTAACTTGACACTCATGCCATTTTTTGACAGACTACCATAGTTGCAGTAAAGTACAATGGAGGTGTTATCATTGGTTCAGACTCCAGGGCCTCAGTTGGTGGGTGAGTATAAAAAAAATATTACTAAACTAGTATATTGTGTGTGATAAATGCTATATATAGACTGTGTTCAATAAACTCCTGACCTAAAGCTTATCTGTGTTTTCTGTTCTGTTGTGTGTGTGTGTGTGTGTGTGTGTTTTGAAATCTATAGGTCATATGTGTCATCTAAAGCCATTAACAAGCTGATACAGGTCCATGATCGGATATTTTGCTGCATTGCTGGTTCATTGGCAGATGCACAACATGTCACAAGAGTGGCCAAGTTTCAGCTGTCTTTCCACAGGTAATTATACGTAAACTTATTTAGATTTTGTAGTGTACAGTTGTTATAATCAATAGTCCAGAACTTCACTGTAAACTCTACTAAGAACAACAATATTTCATCTCATTTTAATCAGTTTGGACAGACTAGATTTGAAAAAAAATATTTTTGTGTGTGTGTGTGTGTGTGTGTGTGTGTGAGCACACTGAGCATGTTATTAGGAACACCTGTACAACTACTCATTTATACAGTTATGCATCAGCCAATCATGTGGCAGCAGTGCAGTACATACAATCATGCTCATACAGGTCAGCAGCTTCGGGTAATGTTCACAACAACCATCAGAATGTGGGAAAATGTGTTCTCAGAGATTTTCACTGTGGCATGATTGTTGGTGCCAGATGGGCTGGTTTGCGTTTTTCCATTCCTGCTGATCTCCTGGGATTTTCACGCACAACAGTATCTAGAGTTTACTCAGAATGGTGCAATAAAGAAAAAACATCAAGTGAGCAGTAATTCTGTGGACGGAAACGCTTTGTTGTTGAGAGAAGTCAACAGAGAATGGTCAGACTGGTTCAAGCTAACAGAACGCCTACAGTAACTCAGAAGACCACTTTGCCTATTTTATATCCTAGTTTCCCTTTAAAAAAAAAAAAAAATTACTGTTATAATTTGTATGTCTAGTTAAAACAATGAGTAAAGTAAAGTTGCTATTATTATTATTCATAGTGTTTCAATGTTTCCCAATGCCTTCTCTCTCTAGTATACAGATGGGCTCTCCTCCTTTGGTGAAAGCTGCAGCCACTGTGCTAAAGGAGCTGTGCTACAGTAATAGGGAAGATCTAGAGGCTGGTTTCATCACAGCAGGTTGGGACAAGAAGAAAGGGCCACAGGTATAACAGTGGTTTACAGCAGTGGTTTTCAAAGTGGGGGCCGCCAGGGGGCACCCTGGGGGCCTCAACAATTTGGTGTGAAAAATCACTCTCAGACAACCACACACACACAAAATCAATTCCTAATGTAATGTAATGTAAAGATGTATGATGTAATTATTAATAAGGGGGGATATATTCAGAAGTCTGTATTTTTAATGTGCTTTAAAGACATCTTGCAAAAGGGGGGCCTCGGTCAAATGTTAATGCCATTTGCGGGGCCTTGCCCTGGAAAAGTTTGGGAACCCCTGGTTTACAGTATGTACTCAGATAAAGACTGCAACTACAGACTCTGAAGAGATTCACAGATGACAGTAATTAATAAAGCTCAGATGGAGCCTGTGCAGTTACAGATTAAGTCCCCATTGGAAAGAGTTAATGACTTCTAGCCTAAATCAGACCATTAGAGACAGCATTGTAGATATACTAAGTATCCAGTACAGTATAATGACATATTAACATGCTGTTAAATCTGGCACCATAGCTACCTTTATATGTTTTCATTGTGTGTGTGTGTGTGTGTGTGTGTGTGTGTGTGTTTTAGGTGTACACAGTATCTATGGGAGGGATGCTGATTAGTCAACCCTTTACCATCGGTGGTTCTGGCAGCACGTATATATACGGCTACATGGATGCTAAGTACAAACCAGACATGAGCCGAGAGGAGTGCGTTCAGTTTGTTAAAAATGGTAATAAGCCCTTTTAAATTGGCTTATTTAAAGCATATTATTGAGTAACTACTATGAAAATAATAGGAAAACGTGTGCAGATTTGATAGTAAGAAATGTGTGAGGCTGGACCTGCCAGTGAGCCTGGGATTTTAAGGTGCTAACCAGCACTACAGAAAATTCAAAAACTGAATTACAGCTACAGAATTATTTAAATGTAATACTTAGTGGTGTGTATAAATTGTGTTGTAAAACAGACATTCTGGGACACTGCTGAATTCTAAAATTTGTTGACTAGCAGTATTATATCTTCAAATCAGCCTCCAGGGAATAATCTAAATGTGTTGTACAACATCTAGTTAAACATAATTATGTTGATATATTACCCTATGTTGCTAATGTTTAACACACTCACTGAATCTCTCTCTCTCTCTCTCTCTCTCTCTCTCTCTCTCTCTCTCTCTCTCTCTCTCTCTCTTTCTCTCCCTTTCCAGCTTTGGCATTGGCTATTGGCAGAGATAACGTGAGTGGTGGCATCGCTCATTTGGTGGTGATTACAGAAGGTGGAGTTGAACATGTGGTTGTTCCTGGTGATAAATTACCAAAGTTCAGTGATGAATAACTGTTAAAGAAACACAAGTAATCACTGCGTAACTACTGTGATATTCTGAACTGGTAAAGTGAGTACACTAATGTAGTAATGTAGTATACTTATTCAAGCCCATTTGCAAAGACAAAATGATTACTATTACAAAAACTCCCAATGTAAAGAGCATACAGTATGTAGTGAATAAAAAACCATTTGTCCTTTTGGGTACAGCCATGCTCAACATTAGATTTTCTAATAAAATTTCTTTTGCTTAAGAAAATGAAACAATTATCTCCTTTTGTGGTTTATTCGATTCAAATGTTTAACATTCTTTCACATTGCATTACATGTGAATAATGTCTCTATTCATGTTTGTGTTTTGCTCTCAAAATTATCATTGCTGAAATGTATCTATTCTTATGTAATTAGTAACTTACTGTGGTTTTTAAAAGTATTTACTAGACTCTTTCTTGCTGTTTCTCAATTATTTAAAAAAAACCCCAAAAAAACAAAAAAAAAAAACAGAAGTTTTTGTCCACTAGGTAATATGGAAAGTCCTAGAGCAAGAATTGATAACACCTGTCTGATTTCATACATTCTATTCACGTTTAGAAATAGTTTTGGATATCTCTTGTTTTAAAGCTTGTACTGAGATGGTGTTTACTGATTTTTATTTATTTATTTGTTTGCTTACTTTTTTGTATTTGTAACAGTCAGTTACTTTTCCACCATAACAGAGGTGTCAGGACAGGGGACAGTGTGCATTACTGTCCTCAGCAGCATGACAATCTGTGATTTTAATCTTATTAACTTCAAGAGAGAGAAAAAAGGAGAGGCTTTACAACTACTGTATCTTACAGCTAACCCTAACCCTACTGTAAGTGATAACACAGACTAGCTTGTCTCATGGATGTTCTACAACTTTAAATGTAATAATAAACATTAGTTAAATCATAAAAAAAATTTCATCATGGATTTTTTATGTTTAGCACAATGGCACAATGAGTAGTGGTGGTGTCTCACAACTCCAGGGTCTCTGGTCTGGATCCTCACCTCAGTTTATGTGCAGAGTTTTGCATGTTCTCTCTGTGTGGGTTTTCTCTGGTTTCTCCAGTTTCCTCCCACCTTCCAATAACATACAGGTAAGTGGATTAGCGATGCTAAATGAGGTGAGTGTATGAATGTGTGGTGTCCAGGTGAAGGGGTGTCACCATTTGCATACAGTGTTTCCAATTGCTGTGACATATGAGGAATAAAATGCTTCAAGACATGCTATCATTTTAAAATAATCACCATTGTGTCTTATTCTATTCATAACTAGTTCACATATTAAACTAGTAACCATGCTTAGTAAGGAAAATATTGTGTTCATGTATTTGGTGATATATATATATATATATATATATATATATATATATATATATATATATATATATATAATATACCTATTTTGTCTCGCAACCCTGTTGGGGGAAAAAAAGAAGATAGAAACCATCACAGAAATTCCAATAGTTTCCACTACAAACACCTTTACAACCCATCAGCCAACAATTAAAACCATTACCATTATTGGTCCTTAAAGTTATCCACTAGACATAACATGCCACCAATAGAAGGCAACAAATTACCAGTAGACATCCACAGGGACCATTACAGTTTCCATTAAAACCAATACAATTCCCATTATAACCATTAAAACCATTGCAAAGTCTATGATGGCTTCTATTGTTGTTGTTGTTGTTTTTTTTGCTTGTTTGTTTCCAAAGCAGCTTTCATTCTCTTCTCTTCCTGGGTCAGGTATTCACACTGAATGAGCCTTTTTCATAAGGTTTATTACACCGGTGTATTACATTTTTCATGAATGTCAGTTGAATAGTTTATACAGGTGTTAGCTGTTAGCATCGGCAGTGCTTCCAGACAGGCACAAGTTACTTTCGTTTTCAACTCGCGAAGTGAAAGGGGAAACAACGAACAGCTCCTGAGGAAAATCCTAGGCCTTGTTATTTATTTATTTTTATTTTTAAACCAGGGCTACTTTTTAAAGCTTTAAACCTGTTGTGTTCAGGTGTTTGGTAGCGAGACCGCTGGTACTGTTGTAGTTTCTCGGCTTCGCCTCATATCGAGTTTCTCGCGCTTTCTGTTCTGCTTGGAGTCGGGGCGCGCGCTGTTTCTGTGTGTGTGAGTGTGTGAGTGTATGTGTGTGTGTCCCCATAGTCGGAGTTGAGCTGATTTAAGGCTAAAGCAAGCATCATAATGTTGGAGGAATCTTCATCGCAACCAGGCTGGCTAAGTGAAGAAGTCAAAACCGGGGTAAATAATCTAGTCTAATCTACTGAGTCGTTTTAATCAGATGTTGTTTAGGCTAACAGATGCATCTTACATTGTACTTTTATATACAAAAGAAAGTGACCTGGTCAGATATGATATTCTATACATGTGTATATCACTTGTCTAGGTTTATTCTGCATTCATTTTTGTGAGACTGTAATGCACAGGCATGATATTAGGTGTTAATCCTGACACGCCATTTTTCTTTCCAGACTACAATCATAGCGATTGCGTTTGCAGGCGGAGTTGTTCTCGGCTCCGACTCACGTGTGTCTGCTGGGTAAGAGATTCATCTCAATATTAAGTTAAATTTCACAAAGACAGGGTGATTTATAGGACACTATGACCGTCCTGATGAGCTCTGAGAGATTCAGTTGGACAGGCTTTAGTTATGCTTTCATGCATCTTCCTAATATGAACTCTGCAAGAATATGAAAAGTCTTGTTCCTTGCTTAAACATAACAGTATCATACTCATCAGTTTTTATTTATTTCTTGTAGGGAGTCAGTGGTGAATCGAGTTATGAACAAACTCTCTCAACTACATGACAAGATCTACTGTGCTCTGTCCGGGTCAGCTGCTGATGCCCAGACCATCGCTGAGATAGTCAACTACCAACTGGATGTGCACAGGTACTAATCACCTTCACAATTCTGTACTCTTACATTCCTGGACCTGACACCCCTGCTACAAAAAAACAAACAAACAATAGAAACCATTATAGAAATTCTAATGGTGTCACGTATTCCTTGCAATGAAGGTAGGACGGATGCAGGTAAGAGTTTAATGAGGGATAGACAGGCAGACAAATCCAATACACGAGACAATAGCGAGGTCAAGAAACAGGCAATTGGCAAACGGGCATAAACAGGGCAAGGCTAGAATCGCGAAGGAGAAACAGGAATAAGATCAAGACCCATGAAACAAAACGAGGAACAGGGTAATATCATTTGGTATAGTGGTAACACTAATACTTTGCAAAGACATTGAAGAAAACAGTCTCTTTATACTGTGGAGTGAGTGTGTGAAATTGGATACAGGTGTGATTAGAATGAATGAGTGTTCTGGGAATTTCAGTCCATGGCGGCCATGTTTGTAGACCGCAGTGCAGGATGGGAAATGTACACACTGGTTTGCTGTGATATGACAAGTGGTTTCCACTACAAATATAAATGTATTGTGTTTTGGGTCATATTCTATTAGGATTTAATGTTTTGTTTTGGTTTCCACTAGACATAAACATGTCACAGATAGAATCCAACACATTACCAGTAGAGACCCATATGGACCATATGGATAAATATTTTAGGATTCTCTTCTTACATTATACCCTTTTAGCTGAAAACATGTTTCAGGTGTCTTTAGCCCTGAGTTAATAGGATGTTACCAAATTCACACCGAATTTGAAACTTTTCCATGTAGCTGCTAAAATTTCCACATACCTTATTACTCAAGCACTCAATTAGTTTATTATCTACTTGCCATGAGATATGATACACCTGTTTTGGCTGTATTGTTGAAATGAATCTGTTTACCTACGATCTTGCTTCAATTAACTTTTGACTACAACAGTGATATATACTCACAATTTGGTTTGCAATAATACAGCTTAACATGCATCTACAATATGAGCAAAGTCTTATAAGTTAGCTTGCCAGGTTTATAACATGAAGATTCTGATAATGCTTCTGTAAATTTTTTTTTTTTTTTTTCGCCAGATGACTGGTCATTTAATTGAATTGGGAAATGCATACTTTATGAATCACAGATTATACATTGTTTTGCCTTGATGGACCTTTATTTAGTTTATTTGTGCATGTCTGTGTATTTGTGCAATAGTATTGAGGTGGAAGAAGACCCTCTGGTTCGCTCAGCTGCCACGTTAGTGAAGAACATTTCCTACAAGTACAAAGAGGAGCTATCTGCACATCTGATTGTTGCAGGTTGGGACAAGAGAGGTGGGGGACAGGTGAGTGACAAACTACTGATTTGAATGGTGTAGCTATACTGAAAATGTAAAGTGTACGTCTATGCTTAACATACACAGTATGTCCTAAATTGCTGCTGTGTGTTTACATATTTATAGGTGTATGTGACGTTGGATGGCTTACTGTCTCAGCAGCCATTTGCTATTGGTGGCTCTGGTAGTTCATACATCTATGGGTTTGTTGATGCAGAATACCGGAAAGGCATGACACGAAAAGAATGCCAGAAGTTTGTTGTAGAAGGTACCATTTTTTATAAACCTGTGCATCATTACAGAACAGAAAAACAGAAATATGCCGTCTAGATGATTTCTTAATCGTACGTCATTTCTGTTCTCTCTTTCTAGCACTGACCCTTGCTATGGGCAGAGATGGTTCTAGTGGAGGTGTGGCTTACCTTGTTACCATTGATGAAAAGGGAGCAGAGGAGAAGTGTATTCTGGGAAATGAACTACCTACATTTTTTGATGAGTAAAAAAAAAGAGTGTATAGGCAAAACAGTGTTGTTGGGTTTGTTAAACACTGCTTTTTTCTCTTTATTAGGCACACCTATCATGTCAGTTAACCCTATTACAATCTTTCCACAGACAATTTTGTACTAATCTTCCTTGAGCCCTTTACATTCAGTCACTTTCATGTCCAGATGAGCACTATTAAATGGAGATTATTGGCTGTAGACTTAACCCAGCAGTAATATTGAGGTGTTTAAAAAGCCCAGCAATGCTGTTGGACATGGTCCACTTGTAGCAGCGCCACACACTACCATGTCAGTGTCACTGCTACGCTGAAATTGGTCCATCAATAAAATATTTGGTCAGTCAGCAGCTGTATATCTACAAAATTCAGCTATGTGGTACTTTGACCTAATACACTGGCAGTGTTTTCATGTTGACCTTAAGATTCATTAGTTTAATTTAAAAGTGTCACAAATAAATACAGTTCCACAACCATTTCATGTATTGATTTTTTTTTCTTTTTGGCCCTGGCCAAATTAATTGTCATCAAGTTTAGATACTACAGAATAAAATGGGAGGCACAGAAGTTAACATTGCTGCCTTGTGGCTTGAGGGTCCCTGGTTCTAACTTGAGCTGATGTTACTGTATGGAGTTTCTCTATGGGTTACTGTATGGAGTTTCACATTTTTCGTCCTGTGTCCACTTGGGTTTCCTCCAGGTTCTCTGGTTTCCTCCAGCATACATGCCAACAGGTGGACTGACTATGATATATTGCCCCTAGGAGTTAAAGAGTGTGTGAATGTGTGTGTGTGTTTGTGCATGGTGCCCTACGATGCACTGGTGTCACCTTCAGGGTGTTACCCTGCCTCCTACCCAGTGGCCCTGTATCCACCACAACCCTGAAAAGGACGAAGCACTTACTGAAGATGAATGAACAAATGTATTGCTTCTTTGTCTGTATCTTCAAGGGTATGTTGATATAGTATATCTTTAAAAAGGTACACCACATGCACTTTTCTAGGTAAAATATATTAAGGTACAAAAGTATGTACCACGACAATGAAATGTACAGTTTCATACTGTTTTTTTTGTTTGTTTGTTTTTGAGAGTGCAAACATTAGAATAAAAGAAATAATTATCAAAGCAGGCATGTGCAGTTTTTTCAGTTAAAATAATGGAAAGTCAAAGTCTTATTTGTCACAGTTGACACATGGAAAACTGCACATTGAAATTCTTCTAGAATTTCCACTAACAAATACTGGACATGTACAGTATTAACACGTAGTGTTGTGTCTTTGTGTTAGACTGCAACTTAAGAAAAATAAAGGAGACACTCGGAGGTAAAAATTAACTTGTGTATTAACCAGAGCAAGAGCGAACAACATATCAATGCGCATGGCTAATTAAAAATCAGAAGTCAATGCTAAGGGGAGTGATTCCACTTAAAGAAGTAGGTCCACTCTATACACTACACGTAGCATCTACAGGGTGTCCCAGACAGTGCTAATTTCCCCTATGTATATAAAATAAATAATAAACTTTCAGTGTAAAAAATACACAAGAGATACTCAAAATATACATAAATGTATTTGGACAAGGTACATACTAATTTCTGCAATGCACAAAGCATTGTATACAAAAATACTTCTGTGCAAACTATGCTGTCACTGACTGTTTAAGAGTCTGTTTGGCTTGGGGAAAATAACTGGATGCTTAGTGTTTAAAAGTGTGCGTGAGATATAAATCTGTTTTGTTCCTTTAAGGTGACTCATCAGTTGCTAGGTAGACCTGAAATGAACAGGTTTGGAACAGGCTTCCTCTATGGCTGCAAACAGGAAGCCAAGGTTTTATCGCCTCCCCACGGTGAAAACCTGGAATTATTTTAACACTGCGCACATCTTTTACAAACACGTATGTTAAAACTATATATATATATATATATATATATATATATAGCCTAGGTGCATTTATTTACATGGGTACGCTATTAAAATAGTAGCATGATCTAGCTTATATTTTACATAACGTTAAGTCTGTGCGTATTATTATTTATTCTGCGGTCATTTCTGACAGTTGGAAAACCCCTGTAAAGAATATGAAATTGAAAGTAAACTGTAGGGAAAGACTGGGGAATACCTTTATTTAGACCTGATCTATCTGCGGAAATACAAGCCGGATAAAATCGATTTAGTTATAAACACGAGCGCTTTGAATCTGAGGCGCCATTGAATTAATAGCGACACTTCAGCGGTTCATACACAGGCTACAATATGTCCAAACTTTTGGTGGCTGCTCTTGCTGTGTTCTCGGATTTGGTCATGGTCTATGTGCTGGACTTGGTAGGCACACACTTGAGAGGTGAAGTGAGGAGTTTGGATGGTGGAGCTGACTTGGTGAGGCAGTGGACTGAGGCTGTGCTGAGATGCTCATTGCTCTGCTCAGTCTTCTACTGGAGTGATGTGAGAGGGCAGCTGATGAAGAGATGGGTCATGGCCCACTGTTTTATCACTCCTGTGTATGAAACAGGTCGCTTAACTCTGTTGGGTATCTGGCCACTGGAGAAGTTTGCAATGTGGCTGGTCGGCAGTGTGGCTGCTGCTTTGGGATGCCTGTTTTGGGAGACACTCTTGCCAGAGTCTAATGGGGAAAGCAGCAGCAAAGAGAAGAAGCAGAAAGCTCGAGTGCTCTTCATGAGAGTGATCCGCTTCTACAGACCTGACTACCTGTTCTTAATCTCAGCATCTGTCTTTCTAGCCCTAGCTGTCCTTTGTAAGTAATATTGTGAATCATTTTCAGTGATGTTTGAATGAAGTGCCCATGCTCAGGTGAGATGTTCTTGTGTTTACAGGTGAGATGTTTATTCCACTGTACACAGGAAAGTTGATCGATATCCTGCAGACCAATTACAGCTGGGATGAATTTCTTTCAGCAATAATATTAATGACGTTTTTCTCTTTTGGAAGGTCAGTAAATGACACGGCATTTGATATACTTATGTGACCAACACTATCACTTACACAGTATTCATGTAAAAAGTCATATTGCCATATTCTGTATAACTGTTAATAGGATGAACATTATTTTGTTAATAAACCGTTTTCAATCCATCTTCAGTTCTTTCAGCGCAGGCTGCCGAGGAGGCCTCTTCATGTGTGCTATTGGCAGCTTTATTTGTAGAGTGAAGCATCGACTGTTCAGCTGCTTGCTTAAGCAGGAAATCAGCTTCTTTGAGACTACAAAGACAGGTAGACGTTTATGCATTCCCATCACCACCAGTTTTTAATAACTAAAGGCTCCCTAAAGCTAATATATTTATAAATATTGCCTGCTCATTAATTTGTGCGAATTCCTCTGCTTCTGCTACTCTATTGGAGTATCTAACTTGGCTGACCTTGTGGTATTTTTCTGCAGGTGACATCACATGCAGACTGTCGACAGACACCAATCTCATGGCGCGAGCTGTAGCCCTAAATGTGAACGTCCTTCTGCGAACCCTGATTAAGACCCTGGGGATGCTGTACCTAATGGTTAGCCTCTCGTGGAAGCTCACTGTACTGATGCTGCTGGAGACGCCTTTGACTGGCCTTCTACAGAACATCTATGACACACATTACCAGGTACTGATCAAATTATGTAAGATATAACCTTTTTCCATGTGTGGACCCATTTCCTAGAAGATTAATCTGTACCATGCTAAGAATCAGACTATTTAGAATATTCTTTGTCTTTAAATGGAGTAAGTGTTTAATGTACACCAATGGCACACGTCCTCGAATGAATATACACTAAATAAACTAAATAATAGTCTAGACTTTTTTTTTTTTTTTTTTAAACTGCCATTGTGGCTTTGAAATCTCAAGCCAGTGAAGCACTGATTCCTGAAAACATCCCATAACACTTGTATGTAGTGTTCTAGAGGGCCAACACAAGAACATGTCCAAAGCAAAGGCGTTTCCATCTCACAGCTCCAGGGTCCGCGATTTGTTCCTGAGCTCTGGTTACTGTCTATGTTGAGTTTAGCTTGTTCTCTGTGTTCTCTGGTTCTCTGGTTTCTTCCTAAAAACATGCAAGTAAGTCAATTGGTGACTCTAAATTGCCCCTAGGTGTGAATGTGTG
The DNA here is from genome assembly GCF_001660625.3 of Ictalurus punctatus. Lineage (NCBI taxonomy): Eukaryota > Metazoa > Chordata > Actinopteri > Siluriformes > Ictaluridae > Ictalurus > Ictalurus punctatus. The sequence continues at coordinate 13,760,298 of NC_030441.2, read as the reverse complement.
TGCCCTTGGATATTTCCACCTCGAGTCCACTGTTCTTAATAGGCTTCGGATGCATTGTGACCCTGACCAGGATAAAGCACTTACTGAAGATGAATGAATAAACACCTGCTCCATTGTTTTACCCTGAAACAATACAGCATTTTGCAGCAATTCAAATGTTTAAAATTGTTTAAGCATTATAATATTCCTCAGTTCTATTTAAATTTTGACCTCCAATAGAGTCTCTCAAAGAAGGTGCAGGACTCCATAGCAAGGGCAAATGATGCTGCGGGAGAGGCTGTGTCAGGCATCAGGACAGTAAAGAGCTTTAACGCAAAGCAGAGTGAGAAGTGTCGCTATGATGAGCGGCTGATGGACACACATAATATAAAGACTCAGCGGGACACAGTCAGAGCAGTGTACCTGCTGGTAAGAAGGGTGAGTATGAAATGAGGCATAGCCAGTTTTTTTTAAAAAACTTCTTCCTTCTTTCCTGTTTTCTTCAAAGCTAAATTTCCACATTTCAGGGACAGTTTGTAGAGTCCAAAGTGTAATTATTTATGTAAGCGCTTGTGTGTGTTATTTGCAGCTCACAGAGTTGGGAGTGAAGGTGGCTATGTTATACTATGGTCGCCTGTTTGTGACATATGGACAGATGACCACAGGAAATCTGGTCTCATTCATCCTCTACCAGACTAATCTTGCACAAAACATTAGGGTACGGCTACATTTGAAACAGAAAGGTTTAGAACTGCTGACCTAAAACTTTATAGATAAAGAGCTCTACAAATTTAATCTGCTTGATCCCTTTCAGACTTTGATTTACATATTTGGAGACATGTTGAACTCTGTGGGTGCTGCTGGGAAGGTGTTTGAGTACCTGGACCGCAAGCCTGAAGTGAGCACAGATGGGACCCTGGAGCCAGAGGAATTGAAAGGACACGTCAGCTTCCAGAACATCACATTCTCATATCCAACACGCCCTGACTGCAGTGTGCTGAAGGTGTTTATAACAACTCGACAGCTATATACAGATATAAGTTCACAGCACTTAAAACAAATAAAAGTACATATTAATCAATCACATTGACAAACACCGGATAAATGTTTTGTTCATTTTCAGAAATAGTATTTAACAAATCTGTGTAGGATGAGTGGTAGCTAGAGTGTCTCTAATTATGCAAGAATATGCTGCTTAAAGCTAGCATGTTGCTATTCTCGTTGGGCACAAGGCAATTTTTCTGCATGCTCATTTGCATAAATTAATGTCCTTACAGTATGTAGTTGGAGCAGCACAAACGCTCCAGCATTCAAAATCTGCAGACACAATGGGATTTAATGTGTTGCAATTTCTGGGAAAATGTACATTAAATGGACTACCTTAAATAAATAAATGTGTTTGATTCAGGACTTCAGTTTGGAGCTGAAGCCCGGTAAAATGACTGCCCTGGTGGGGAGTTCCGGTGGTGGGAAAAGCACTTGTGTCAGTCTGCTGCAGAGGTTTTACCAGCCTCAGCATGGACATGTCCTACTAGATGGACAGCCCCTGCAGAACTACCAGCACAAATACCTGCACAGCAAGGTAATGCCAAACATTTATAATAAGATCCACAGTTTGTGTAGATCACAGAGATTGCATTGGTAATTATTATCTTTTGCAGATTGTTGCGGTGGGCCAGGAGCCTGTTCTCTTCTCAGGTACCATACGGGACAATATTGCTTACGGATTGTCAGACTGTTCAATCAAGAGAATTGAGGAAGCAGCACGCAAAGCCAATGCACATGAATTCATCTGCCAGTTCCCGAAAGGTTATGACACAGGTATGATACACTTGAACAGACTTTGAATAAACTTCGCGTTAACAGTGCACCAGACAGCACCAAAATATTGCTTAAAATAATTTTTAATGTGTTATGTAATATAGGTTGAATATAAATAGAAAGTTGTATTGTCTATGTCTTTACTGGGGGTCACATTTTTATGGCAGGGTGTCTTAAAATTGTCACTGAATTGTCATAAGCTTAGAATTGCAAGGTTTTTGAAATGTCATGTTTAATTGTAGTCATGATCACATGAACACAGTTGCTATTTGTCATCTTGCAAAATAATGCATAGGTGTAAATGGAGATTGAAATGTGGTTAAAATAATATTTTGAATAAACGTTTTTCAGATGTAGGGGAACGAGGAAGTCTTCTTGGGAGCAGTCAGAAGCAGCGCATTGCGATTGCCAGAGCTCTAATCAGACAGCCACAGGTTATATTACTGGATGAGATCACAAGCTTTCTGGACCCTAAAAGTGAACAAACGGTATACATGCACACATACTGCATACACACATAAATACAGACTGCATCCAGGATAACAAGATTTAAAACAAGCTTTAACAACAACCTTTAAAATGTTTACTCAGGTCCAACAAGCTCTGGCCAACTGCCCCAAACAGACCTTACTGGTGATTGCACACAGACTGAAGACCATTGAAAAGGCGGACCAGATTGTTGTGATTGATCAGGGGGTGATTGAGGAGCAAGGAGGTCACCAGGAACTTATGGAAAAAGAGGGATATTACTACAAAATGAAAGAAAAACTCTTTACTGAAAATAATCATAATACCAGTTAATGTGAAAGAAAAAGACACGCAAGTCTTTGAACCTTAAAAAATTGACACCTCACACCTCATCACTCTAGAATACAACCATAATAAAACTTTGCAATAGATATCATTGACAATCTGCATCTTTTCACGTTTTCTTTGTTAGTTCAATGTTAGACTTTGTTACTTGACCATTTTCAATATTGTATTTCTGTATTATTGTATTATAATTTAATTATTCTGCCAAGCTAGCACTGTAAAAAGAAAATCTGCTGTTGTGTGTAAAAAGTTGCAAATAGTGGAGGAAAATAAAATATTGCTGTTTTTTTATGTACACATATTGAATACATAAATAAATAGCTAAGTAATTACGTATTTATTACTAATGACAGTATTAATATTTCTGTTGTCCTTGTAAAAACACATTATGGTGTTATGGAGTTTTGCCTCTTGCTAATTTGGGTCACCTGTCTGCCAGTTATTTAAACTGACTCCACAAATATTAAATTTTCTGTCCCTGGAATAACGCTGGTTGTGTGTGGTATTTCATGTTCATTTTTAGAAACAATACTGCTGATTAAAGATGAAAACAGCAATAAGGCCAACTAATCTAAAGCGGCTTAATCAGCAAAGGTTTACTACTATTGCTTCTGTCTTGTTGTTGCATGGTGACAATAAGAACTAGTCTGGGAAACTAGCCAGCTGTGACATGTGATTTTTCAGAAACACCCAGGCTGGCAAACCTGTTTTAAACTGCATTTGGCAACATTGGTGTTGTGGTCGTCATTTTGTGAGATAACCAAATTGTCTTTGGTAGCAACAAAATGGCTGAGAATCAGAACTGGAACAGGTCGGTGCAGAAAATAAAACTGATGAGGTAACAAACAAAAAAGTATTGAAGTGCATACCTAGTATTAAAGTGCAACAAGTATTAAAATCCATACCTTTAATTTCATATAATATAACTCACAGTGCTGTGAAATGATCACTGAGTGCCAAGTCTTAGCTCAGGGGAAAGTTCCTGCAGTTTTTCTATCTGAAAAGGTTTGGCTCTTTGTCCTGATCACATGACTCCACCATGCCCTACTGAATACAATCTGGAGAGAGGGAGGAAGAAAGAGCTGGCTACAATGCGTAGTAAAATCTGTACTATTTCAAAATGTCACACAACAATGTTCCTTTTATTGTTCATCTTAATGTTCTATGTACTTGCTGTCTGCAAATTATATTTTTTCTTACGTAATGTGCATTTTCTTTGTGCCATTTAGCATCAGTCTTCTTTCTCACAAAAATCATACATCTTGTTTTATTAGTTCTTAGTTTTACAATTAGTTTGTTAATAATAACATTATTACTATTCATTGTTGGTTTCAAACCTTGATAGCTAGGCACTTTTCTTTAATAAATAAATAAATAAAAGCTCCACTGTATAATAATTCTGTGTTGACACCACCATAGGAACAATTTTGGGAAACAGAAACTTTTGAACATATTTTCACGGGACAAATTGGTGTCAATTTTACTGCCAGCAAACTCCAAGCTCCATAACTTCTGCTGCAGACCAGAAACTTCTGGGGTAGACATTTCCATACTAAACTTTGCTGATTTGCCAAACACAAACATTTGTGATGAAAGGTGTAGATCACAGAAGCTTGCACACATGCCAACATGCACATGTCCAAATTCTAATAATGTGTTGTTCAGATCTATGTTGTTGTGAAAATGATGACTGAATAAGCAAGGAAATATATAAAGCACTGTTGCGTTTGGAATGAATCTCCAGCAACACTCACCCCAACCCGGAACTAGTACAAAAACAAAATTGTTTAATAAAAACCAGTTTAAGGATCAGGTTTGGCAGACGAGTTTTGGCAGGGAATCTCTATCCATGTGGTTCTCTGCTGCCATCTTGTGGTCGACTCATGTTGTGCGCGTGAACATACTGTAAACTGCACATTCTGATGGGAATTTGAGTGTGGCCGTGTCTTCAAAACTGAGGGGTGGGAATGGTTGTTACTCATTAGTGATGGAAAGAAATGAAAGAACATTAATTATAGTGTGAATATGAAAGGGTGTAGAGTGACAGGCCGATTATTTACTGTAGAGGAGAGAAAAGGAGCAGTGGAACTATAGATTTGACCAAAATCCCCCATAGGAGTTCAACCCTAGTTGATTTCTAGTGACTGTGAAGGCCATAGTATATGATTTATATCATTTTCATATTCATCAAGCCATTCAGTGATCCCTCATGCCCTGCGGATAGGGAAATCATCATCCTGGAAGATACCACAACTATGGGCATAGAAATGTTATACGATAAAGCTGATCAGCCAAAAGAACTTTGTATTGATCTGCACTGACCCCTTACACTTATCTCTAAGGAGAACAGCAATTGAGGGAAAATCTTTTGGAAGAATGGTGTTCATCCCTCCAGTACAGTTCAAGAGACTAAAATGGCACATTGAATTTGTTTGAGTGGTGGTACAATACCTTACCAAGACACTTTATGTGAGGGTTTTGCTTTAATTTGTCACCCTTCTGTGACTGCAGTGTACTTAGAGTAAGTGATTATCATAGATATAGTAAAAGTTAAGGAAACCACACAACGTTTACAGAGAAGCAGGATATTTCAGACAAATAGTTGTTGTTTTTTTTAAATCAGCTGATAAGATAGATTGATTGAAAACACATGACTCTAATTTTAGCTTCAAATGAACTGCTAATCTTAGAGGTTCAGATACTTTTGCCACTCACAAACATGTAATATTGGATCATTTCCCTCAATAAGCAAATGACCAAGTATAATATTTTTCTCTCATTTGTTTACTTGAGTTCTCTTTATCTACTTTTAGGACTTCTGTGAAAATCTGATGATGTTTTGCGTCACATTTATGCGGAAATATAGAAAATTCTAAAAGGTTCACAAACTTTCAAGTACCACTGTAAGTGTTAGGTTATTTGCTTTAATTTACTTTAAGACTGTCTGTCCCAATGCTTTTGCTAAGCTAAAAATTAGGTGGTCTGCCTCCAGTTTTGCCATGCCTCTGCCATGTACTAAGTTGTGGAAATATCAGGAGATGAAAGCTGAAATTCTGATCTGTTGTCTCATGATCATCTTTTCATCTCAAGCTCAAACGTCTTCAGGGTATAGCAAGAATAAAAGAATTGGCCTTGCCGTTTCGGAGGGGACTGTCTAGAAGCAAAAATGATGAAGCATCACCATGGCAACAACAGATGAATAGAAGGACAGTCTTTAAAAAAAAAAAAAAAAAAAAAATATATATATATATATATATATATATATATATATATATATATATATATATATATATATATATAACTCCTCTAACCTCTTTCATATCCTTTCAGGAGTTTAATTTCCTCTCCTCTCAGTAACATTCGCCGTCTCTTAGCCACTGTTTGACAAAACCCTCAAGGTCTTCAGCTACTGTATGTGCTTGGAATGTATTCTGTCTCACAAATATTGTGGTCCTCAGCTCTCTGTAGTGTGTCTGCAGTGTCAGGGTGTAGTTCATACTCCCTTTAAAATAACAAGCAGAACTCAGTCATGGAACACCTGCTCTGACCTCTCTCTCTCTCTCTCTCTCTCTCTCTCTCTCTCTCTCTCTCTCTCTCTCTCTCTCTCTCATGCACTTTTACTGTGTTTACATATCCTAAAGTCTCAGGGAATAAAAGAAAAAGAAAAACAAGGGCAGCTGAGTATATTTTTGTTGGGTTCCGTGACGTGACTGCTGTGTAGGAATGCACCAGAAAAGGCACTTAAAAGCCGTGGTAATATTTTAATACAGACCAGAAAAATAAACACGGCTCTGCGTGGCCTGCTCAAACCAGAGACTAATTATGATTTTATGAATGACTGTATTCATGCCTGGCCACGCCCCTTACCGCTTCACAGAGTCACACCCCACCCCTTTGGAATGCACTGGCACGAAGCCCGAACATAATTGGCCGGATATATGGAGGTGGGTGGAGCTTGAGAGGGCCACGCGCGTTTGCCATAAATATAGACTGCGCTATAGCGCGCGGATGATCCGAGATTTACCCAGAAAAATTCAAAAGGAATACCGGGACATTTGCGTTTTATTTGTTTTGATGTGTTTTATTTTAGTTTATTATTTCTTTTGACGTCTGCGTTTAAAATTAAAAAATATGTGCCTTGCATTCTTTGTCTATTTATACACTTAACAGAGCCTCTTGGCGCACCGGTTCATATTTGGATTATTGTTGTCATTGTGTGACTGAGTTTGCAATAATGAAGAAACTGACCTATGTGGCTCTTTTAACATTTGCATCAGCTTGCATGGTAAGTTTTCATAATTAGCATGTATATAAAAGTTGTATTCATTACCAGGACTAAATTAATAGGACTTGTTTTATTTATTATCTTATATCTTGTGTTTCTAAGTCGTTTATGTTTAACAAAAGTCACAGTGCTGATTAAGGCTTGTTCTGTTATGCGTGTCTTTCACTTTGTATTCATTTTGTATGTACAAGGACAGAGGAATCACAAGCCTGTCTTTCATCCAGTGCAATCATACACAACTAAGTGCATCTGATTACTATATTTCTTGGTTGATGATAGTTAAAAGTAGTTGGGCTATGTGAAGTTTCCAGTCCAGTCCTCTAGAAGTTTTTGCTAGTCTGCTTGTTTTTTGTTCTCAGTTTCCAAACCACCTCAGCTCTTGGTTACATGAGGTTCGTTGAAAACTGTGGACTATGCAAAATGTGGACTTGTGCTTGTGAGAACTGCACATTAAGTCACAAGAATCTATATCTTTCCTAAAGCCTTGATATTCATTCACATAATGAACTCGCAGGTTGATGCCAGCTGCCCAGCTGTGTGTAAATGTCCCACCATGCCCCAGATGTGCCCTGCTGGAGTGAGTCTGATGTTTGATGGTTGTGGGTGCTGTAAAGTGTGTGCTGCCCAACTCAACCAGGACTGCAATACTCACAAGCCCTGTGACCACCATAAGGGTTTGGAATGTAACTACGGGAACGATGTGATGTTGGGAACAGGTATATGTCGAGGTGAGTTGAAGTAAAAGTGTGAACATTTGTATGTGTGTGTATATGTCCGTAGTAACTGTGAAGTGTGATGCTCTGAAGCTTTTTTTAGAGTTCAGATATTTTTATGTGCTTTGGTCAGGCGTCTTTTGTACAGGTTAGACTGGGACAAATTACAACTGGTATTATATTTATCTGCATACCCATGGTCCATCACACATACACATGGCAATGAAACTGCGTATCTGTTATCACTGTCATGGTAATCTGGTATTCCTCATTTCCTGATAGTTGAAGAATTAGTTATAGAATTTCTTTAAAAAAAGAAAAAAAGAAAAGAAGCACAGCAACAGAGCCTAGATGGGCACGGAAGATATTTGGAAGCTGATGATGATCTTTTTTTATCGAGTCCCACCAGAGATGGACGGAAATGGAACTGCATTCTAGACAAGTTGGTGATGCCAGTGTATGCTATGAATAGGCACCTTTTGATCACAGAGCAGATATTATATCTCTCTCTCCACCTCTTCTCACCCTCAAACAGCTTTTCCATGACATTTGACCTTTTACTAACCCCAACCCCTGCCTTTGGCTTGTTTTTTGTCATGCCAGTTGTGGTGTAGTGACTGTGACTAAGACTGCTGCCATGTTTGCTTGTTGTTGGGGGAAGGACAGAGCCACCTGCTGTCATCTGAACCTTGGGAAAAACCATTAAAATTTCAGAACATGGAATTGCTTGCTGTATAGATGGCAGAAATAGCTATACCAACATCATCAGAAACACATGTGCGTCCATGTATGTGTGAGAAAAGTTGGTTTTTAGAGTAAAAAACCCCAAATGTTTATCATCATAAGAACATATTTTTTGTGCCTTGAGGCCTTGCTTTGGTGGCTTGATGGTGTCAAGTCTTAAATAGCTTTTTATCCTCACATGCTTGAAGGAGTTGGGCATCTGGAAGACATGTTGATATCTTAAGTGGAGTGTTGTCTTTGCATAAGCAGAGGAAGTCTCTGTACAGGGAGTTCCCGTTTAAATGCTCAGTTTTCACTCCACAGCGCTAACAGAAAGTTGCCTGGTGATGCAAGTTAGGGGGCATACTGTTATACGAAAATAATCAGTGACAGGTTGGCATGATGCAGCCTGACAGGAAGTTACTGTTACCAACCCGAAGGTGATTATTTTCCAATAACAACAATAGCATTTTTATGGATTAAACAACGTCATGTGATACTTATTTGTTAGTTACGTTTAATGCTGTGTTGTCTGAAAAATTAATTGGTTCCCGTTATTACTTTTGTATTAGCTATATACTGTTGCTCCCTCACCAGCCCCTCTTTATCTCTCTCTTGAAGTTTACAGGACAAAAATGTACAGCTTGTCATGTTACTGAGAAACTGCAAAGCTCTCCTATCTCAAAGTGCTGACACAGGAGACTTCTTCCAAAAATGTTAAATAAATGACTCCTCCAAAAAAATTCCACCATACCAATAATTATACACGTTTAATCTGTTTAATTGTAGTGTCCGAACATACAAGTCCTTGTTTATGCTGTTACAATAGAAATAATAACTTATTAGAACAATTAATATAAATGTTAATATAAAGATTGCAACACCTTCTGATCAATCAGAATAGAACATGCAACAGTGCTGTGATATATACTCTCTCTCTCTCTCTCTCTCTCTCTCTCTCTCTCTATATATATATATATATATATATATATATATATATATGTGTGTGTGTGTGTGTGTGTGTGTATATATATATATATATATATATATATATATATATATATATATATATATATATATATATATACGATGTCCAACAATGATCATGATTCCATGCTATTTTCTGCTTCCTCCCCATAACTAAGTCTTCATCCTTCTTAATTTTTCTGTTTAGCCAAACTGGAGGGCCGCAGCTGTGAGTACAACGGTCGAATGTACCAGAACGGCGAGAGTTTCCGTATGGGCTGTAAACACCAGTGTACCTGTATAGATGGAGCAGTGGGTTGTGGTCCTCTCTGTACCACGAACCTGCCCCTGTCATCACCCTCCTGCCCCTACCCTCGACTGGTGCGGGTGCCTGGCCAGTGCTGCTTTAGTGTGGACTGCCATAAAGGGGCAATAGCACCACTGATGCCCCCATGGAAAACAAAGCAGCAGGCTAATGGTCCCCTAGACAAGAGCGAGAATGTGCTGGGGAATGAGTTGTGGGAGAGGAGGAATGGATGGGAAGATGAACAGGGATATAAACACTTACCAAGTAAGTAATTGGTCTGACTGGATTATGTACTGCACATTATATGTGAAATTGGAATGTGTTCATGGAATTGGATCAAAACAGAAATAGGGGTCTTTTCATATTTGGTCCAAATACTAGAGTCTCTACTGAGGATTGATTCTGGGCTCATTTAGAGGAGTACATTAAATAATTTCAGGAATTTTTACACAGAAATAGTTTTTCAAAGCAGGACTGATTACACAATTCTATAGGTCACTTAAGTGGGAACAGTGGGCAGCAACCACTTCACATCTCTAGGGTCTCTGGTTCAATCCTGAGTCTAAGTTCTGTCTGTGTGGAGTTTTGCATGCTGTCCCCATGTCTGTGTGGGTTTCGTCCTGGTTCACCAGTTTCATCCCACCATGCCAGTAGGTGAATTGGCTATGCTAAATTGCCCCTAGGTGTGAATGAGTGTGTGAATGTGTGTGCATGGTGCCCTGCAGTGGACTGGAGTCCTATCCAGGATGTATTCCTACCTCACGCTCAGTGTTTCCAGGATAAGCTCCGCATCCTCTGTGACACTGACCAGGATAAAGATAAATGAATGAATGAATGATTGAATGAATATACTTCACTTCTGTTATGCATTTTTTGCAAAACAGGAGAATATTAATTTAATTAATATTTCTTTACTTGTGCTCTATACTGGTCAGCAGCTTAAGTGAAGCCTTTAAGTTGAAGATGATAATCTCCAATATGTAGTTCAGTTTATTATGGGCTGTATTAATTTCAATGCTTTCTTCACTCACCGAGAAGTTATTCCTTTTCTACAGAAAGACCACAACATTCCTTTTCCTCCCATTATAAAACTTTATAAAACTTGAACTAGGAAGTAAAGTGACAAGTTGAAATGTTCATGTTATTTGACGCCCAGCCCTGCAACCAGATCACTTTCACACATGCGCTAGACCACCCCGAATTCACTCGAAGCAAACCTCAGACCACTGTTTTCAGGTGGACCAGAGATTGGTTTTGTGGACCACACCCAGGCTAAAAACAGCTTTCATGCTTGACCAAATGTTCCAAACTCCCAAGACTGCTTTTCCTTCTGTAAATGTACTATTGAATAGTATTATATTGTCTAGTAGGATGACCGAAACTGATCAATTACACCTTACACTCTTACACCAATTATATCCAAAATAGCTTACAAAAGTAATCAAATGTTTTGTTCAGTTTGCAAATTCTAAAGATTTAATGTAGAAACAGATGGTTTCTCTTTTACGAAAGGTTTTTAAGAGGGACCTCCTTTAGAACACTACAATCATTACACATCCAATGAACCATTAGGGAAGGTTTTTTTTTTTAAAAATCCATTGACCACCAACTGACCACAGCCATCCATGGACATCCATTACTGGGCTACTTAGCTAGGCTTAAAGATATTATTATTGTTCTTTTTTTTGACCACCTTAGTACTCTGTCCAAAATATAGATGGCTTATTAACACTAACAAATGTATATTTCCACATCGTTTCAACATTATTGTGCTCCCTGGGAAGATTATTCTTTTTTTTTCTTCTAAGTTTAATACTGGTGTGCAGTAGTATATTTGGTGTAGTTAAATACATTGGTGTGAAAATGTATTTACCCCCATAGTTACTAAGTACCCAAATCTATGAAACTGCATTCATAATGGGGTTCAGCTGGACTAGACGCAAACAGACCTGATTACTGCAAACCCTGTTCAGTCAAATCAACACTTAAATAGAACTTTTTCAACAGCAAGTTGGTTAAAAGGTCGTACACAGTAACATACTATGCCAATATTGAAAGACATTCCAGAAATGATGAGGAATAAATTGATTGAAGGGTTATAAAGCTATTTCAAAGGCTCTGGGACAAAGATCCACAGTGAGAGTCATTATCTCCAAATGGAAAAACTCGGCACAGTACTGAACCTTCCCAGAAGTGGCCGACATTCCAGAATTCCTCCAAGAACACAGCAATGACTCATCCAGCAAGTCACAAAAGAGCCAAGGACAACATCAAAGGACCTACAGGCCTCTCTTGCATTAATAAAGGTCACTGTTCATGACTCCACTATCAGAAAGACACTGGGCAAAAATGGCATCCATGGAAGAAGAACATTAAGGCTCATCTGAATTTTGCCAAAACACAACTTCATGATCCTCAGCTGTTTTGGGAGAATGTTGGACTTGTGGATTGACAAATTGAAAGTGGAACTGTTTGGATGACAGGCGTCCCGTTACATCTGGTGTAACCCAAACACAGAATTCCACAAAAAGAACATCTTACTTACAGTCAAGCATGGTGGTGGAAGTGTGATGGTGTGGGGATGCTTTGCTGCTTCAGGGCCTGGGCAACTTGCAATAATTGAGGGAAACATGAATTCTGCTCTCTACCAGAAAATCCTAAAGGAGAATGTGCGGTCTTTAGTCCGTAAATTCTCAAGCCCAACTCAAGCCCAACTAGATTATGCAGCAAGACAATGATTTAAAGCATAGGATTAAATACTAGTCCTAGAAGTAAGTGAAAGACTGATCTCCAGTTATCAGAAACATTTGGTGGCACAACCAGATTTAGGTTTAAGTGGACAATTACTTTTTCCCATGGATGATAGGTGTTAGATAACTTTTTTGCTTCAATAAAATAAATTTAAAAAAATTGTATTGTGTGTTTACTCAGGTTGCCTTTGTTTTGTTGTATTTCATTTGAAGATCTAAAACTATTTAGTATGAGATATACACAAAAACATAAGAAATCCTTTTATAAATAAATATAAATATTTTTTTCACAGCACTGTAAGCTTTTTTGTAGCTTGTCTATCATCTATTGATGGCAAATCTTATTAATGTCAAGGTCAATCATGGTCTAATAGCACTAATAGAGCACGAATAGAGTCCCATTGGGGCAGGAATCACGCTGCACCATATGGGGAGAACATGCAAACTACACACACACAGAGCAAAGGTGGGAATTGAACCACCAACCATGGAGGTGTGAGATAATCATGCTAACCACTAAGCCACCATGAAATTAAATCTAATATGTTTCTTCAAACAAAGACAAAAATATAAATGCAGCCATTGGATCTCATTTGTCAAGCTGGATATAAGCTGATGTATGCATCAATCATTAGTACGAATGCTTACACAAGAAATTTGGTTTTAAGGAAAATCCTGCAAATGTTTAGTTCATTTCCAGTCAAAAAACTTCCACTTCTGATCATTTGTACTCGCAGATGTCTGTTTTATGGAGATTTGTGGGCGTTTCTACATGCAAATGACCTGTGTCATGCACTTGCTTGGTAATTTAAGGGTGACTGGCATTCATCCTGCACACATCATCATTCATTATTCATGCATACACATGCAAGTGTGAATAAAATCAGCATTTTAGAAACTTTTGTAAATGCGGCAGAAATTTACTAAAAGAGTGACAAATGAGACCCAGTGTGTCTATAATGTGCAGAACCATTTTTACTGTAAAATATACTGCAAATAGCAAATATTGTGAGAGAGAAAGGCAGTTTATGTAGTTAATAAGGTCCGCATATCAGAAATGCCTTGTCTTCTATGGAAAGGCTCAGAAAAAGTAATGTCTCTCGCTTTATCAGTGGCTGAATATTTTTGGGGCAGTTTCAGGTTTTTTGTGTGGTTTTTGAAATGTAGTTGGACTGGAAATTTTGCTGAAACCTGGCAACCCTGGTTAATGATATTAGCTCTTCTGTGTGCTCCACGCATTCTGTCACAATGAACAAAGTTGAACAAATGTACGTCTAAAACCACTCAAAACAAGCTGATAGACTGTATGTTGTATTAATGTATGTTGTCGACGATCAACTTCTGTAAATTATAGAGTCACTCTAAAAATTCACTAGAGTAGTAACGTATAGCGTAAGTCAAGTGTGATAGCCTCTTGATTTAATTTTGTTTTAGGCATGTTATTAATGTCTATATTAATGTCATCCTGTCCCACCCATCTGGTCAGGAGCAGCTGATGTTTTGTTCTTCATCTTTTGAACCAGATGCTGCATATGATATTTAAGCAAGACTATTTTTCCCCCCTCTACTCTGTCTCAGACCCATTTGCCATTGTTCAGACGCGATGTGTGGTCCAGACGACCGACTGGTCTCCATGTTCGAGTAGTTGTGGAATGGGCGTGTCCTCTCGAGTAACCAACAACAATGGTCAATGCAAGCTGGAGAGAGAGACCCGCCTGTGTAACGTACGACCCTGCAGCCCACTGGCTGCTGTGCCTAAGGTATTTTATTATAGCCTAACAGCCTGAGGCTAATCCCTTACAGAAATATCACATGAAATATATGTGTAAATAATCACGTGAAATTTACACATGCTTTTTAGACACTCTTATTTATTTATTTATTTATTTTGACATTTTTTAGATATAGGGATCCTTTCATGTGTACTGCATGTATATTTATTTTTCCACACTTTTCACACAGAGGTCATGTGTTTTTATTTTTCACGATTTTTTTCATACAATTCATTTACTTTCATTTTTCAGATGTGATTTTTATCACGATTAATTATTTTTCACACGCCATGACATACTGTTTAATCACGTGTTTAGTTCACACGTGCAATTTCAGGGCACAACATGGTGGAATGCGCCATCACGTTTTTTACATGATCATATAATACTCATATATAATCATGTGAGAAAATCTTATGATCACGTGAAATGTACACAGATCAGCCATAACATTAAAACCACAGACAGGTTCAGTGAATAAATTTGAATATCTTGTTACAATGACAGCTGTTAAGGAATGGGATATATTAGGTAGCAAGTGAGCAGTCTCTCGAGGTTCTCGAAGTTGATGTGTTAGAAGCAGGAAAAATGGGCGTTAGGATCTGAGCGACTTTGACCAACGGCCAAATTGTGCTGGCTATACGACTGGGTCAGAGCATCTCCAAAACTGTGTTCCCCTTATGCAGTGGTTAGTACCTACCAAAAGGATGGCTGGGTGCGTGTGGTTCGCTTACCTGGAGAAGAGATGGCACCAGGATGCACTATGGTAAGACGACAAGCTGGCGGAGGAAGTGTGATGCTCTGGGTAATGTTCTGATGGAAACTTTGGGTCCTGGCATTCTGTTTGTGATGTTAATTTGATACGTACCACCTACCAAAACATTGTTGCAGACCAAGTACACCCCTTCATGGCAATGGTATTCCCTAATAGTAGTGGCTTCTTTCAGCAGGATAATGCGCCCTGCCACACTGCAAATTGTTCAGGAACGGTTTGAGGAAAATGATAAAGGAGTTCAAGGTGTTGACTTGACCTCCAAATTCCTCAAATCTCAATCCGATCAAGCATACATGGGATGTACTGAACAAACAAGTCCGATCCATGGGGGTCCCACCTCACGTCTTACGGGACTGAAAGGATCTGCTGTTATCCCAGATACCACAGCAAACCTTCATAGGTCTTGTGGAGTCCATGCCTCGACAGGTCAGAGCTGTTTTGGTGGCACAAGGAGGACTTACACAATAATAGGAAGATGGTTTTAATGTTATGGCTGATTGGTGTATAGATCAACCTGTGTGTAGTAAGTTGTTTTAGACCAAACCTTCACTTCTGAACAACCAAATAGGATAAACTGGATTCTGTGAATTTCTCTCAGTTTACATTTAGCATTTTAACATGATTCCTTCTTTCTGTCATCTTTCCTCTCCTACATTTTCCTCTTTTATATCCATTTCCTGTTCCTCTACAGAAAGGGAAGAAGTGCACACGCATGCAAAAGTCACGAAAACCTGTTCACCTGTCCTATGCAGGCTGCCGTAGCGTCCAAGCTTACAAACCAAACTACTGTGGCGTGTGCACTGACGGGCGGTGCTGCGTGCCACGACGTACCCGTACCGCCTCAGTCCTTTTTCAGTGCCCTGGAGGAGGGAGTTTTGACAAAGCAGTCATGTTCATCTACTCCTGCAAGTGTGGACAAGACTGTGGGCACCTGAATGAAGCAGCTATGCCACCTCAGAAGTGGCTTTATGGAGACACACACAAGTTCATTGACTAATTTTCTGTGAAGACTTTCTATGGCATAATTTGAACGTATCATGACGACAGTGCACAACACATTTGCACTGAAATGAGAATATTTAAATGTAGTTTATCCCACACAGCCCACTGCTGACTCAAGTGAAGGCATATAAATAGATTACAGTCCTGTTTTGGGTTTTTTTTTTTTTTTGCCTTGCAGGTTTGGTTGAGAGTTCTGCTGGTCAGCAAGTATGAATGGATGCATTGGTTTGTTGCATATATATTTTGTAGTTACACTTATATAAGTATTCTGTAACACTGACTGCTTCATGTAAATCCTGACAAAAAAAAAAAAAACCTGAGCTTATAAAAAAATTCAAATGAGCCAAGGTGATAATTGTTTGTAGATTAGTGAGAATTAGAAAGTTAGATTTTAGACACTTTGTTGGACAAAGTGACAAAAAGGTCATTAATTAAGGAATAATACGCATCAGGGCATGCTGTTATAAGAAAATAATCAGTGACAGGGTAGTTAGATGCTGCCTGCCATGAAAGATAGTTACTGTTACCCCAAAGTTATCACTTAAGGATCCATTGCTACTGGCATGCTTCATTACCATATTTTGTCAATTTTGCACTGATGTACATTTACGGCATTTGGCAGACGCTCTCATCCAGAGCGACTTAAATTTGAGTAGTTAGGGGCCCAGCAGTGAATGCTTGACAGTGCTGGGATTTGATCTCACGACCTTCTGGTGAAAAGTCCAATGTCTTAACCACTGATGCATCAAGTTTAACATCGGCAGGACTGACGCAAATAATTATAGGACAAAACTACAGGTATTCATTTACTATAAACTATGTATTAGGTATTGTTCATGTTAACAGTTTTCAATCTTCGGCAGCTAAAAGTTTAAATGTTTCTTTTATTGCACTATTACTCATGAACTCTGATTGTAACTGCAGTAAATAAACCAGTACTAGAAGTGGCTCCAAGGTTGCAGCACAAGAGAATAAAGAGTGATTTTTGCCTTCCATTTTGTTCACATCCCTAGTTACTGACTCTAATAAGGGCAATCGCTCCATATGCACTGCTTATTTATAATTGACATCTGCAGTTCCCTCTGTTGGGAGAACTCTGCTACAAACTAAAGCAGGGATTAACAGCACAGAAAGAGCTCAAATGTAACCCAAGATGCAACATGGACAAAAGACAAAAAGCCACTGTATTAAAAAAAAAGAAAAAAAAGGGGGATTTAATTCTCAAACCAATGAACAACAATTAACATGTGAAATTATAAAAGTACCCACCCAAGACTGCAATAAAATAAACACATTTTAAGACACACATTAGAACAGAATCGATGGGAAGTTGAAAAGGTGGTCTGTCAACAGATATCAAAATAAAATACGGAGGCATCTTCTCTTCCACCATCCAAAGATGCCAAATGCACCACGATCGTTATTGGATTACAGGACACAATTCATCTGGACTGCTCAACTGCAAAAGATAGAGAACGGGAGCAGACAAAGTTACCATAAAGCAAACAGCATACTCATCCCAACGCTGGCTAGAATACACATTTCCACTTAACGGCATACTGCATGGATTCGAAGCATGTCCAAAACACTCGCGCTGAATTTTTCACCACTTTTGTAAAAACAAATTGTCATGGACACATTTTGTTTTGAAAGTTATGCCAAGTATTTTTTATAGCTAAACGCTAATTTTTAAAAACAAATAAATAAATAAAAAACTAGGCAAGTGGCCTCGTCGTTCCATGAAATTTACATTTGACAGCATAATTGAGTTCAGTTAAGTTAGCTCCACCTCCAAAAGTTCATGGGCTACAGACAAATGTCTACTGGAGCAGAATCTAAAGTGGTTCCTGGAACTAAAACCAGGCCTCTGGAAATAATGCCCCTATATAATCACCAGATCATGCTATTTATCTATTAGCTATCAGTATTTACTGTTGAAGCATTCCAAAGTTTTATATTATATTATATTATATTATATTATATTATATATATGAAGAGGACATTATTGGGTTCTTACTGTATGAAGAGATGTCTATTTCCTCTGGCAGTTCGGCCACATTCACTTCAAAACGGTCCTGGACATCGTTGAGGATCTTGGCATCTGTTTCGTCAGACACAAAGGTGACCGCCAAACCTTTGGTCCCAAATCGACCGGCACGAGCCACCTGGAGGAAGAGAAGGAGCAAACTTAGTGCATTATGTAGTACATCTACTTGAACAGACAATCATTCATTCTCCCTTTCGTTTTCCCAAAGGGTTTAACAGAATCTGGAAAACCAGGATGTAATGATTCACACAGACGCTTGATTAATGTCCGTGGTGAAAGGTTTCCAACAATTGAAATGCCCTGCTGAACTGGCAGTTGCACTAATCTTACTGCAGCATTGATAAAGATTTGCAGATGCTCACCCTGTGTAGGTAAGTGTCCGAGTCTTCGGGCATGTCGTAGTTGAAGACGATGTTGACACGTTCAATATCCATCCCCCTGCCGAACAGGTTAGTCGCCACCAGGATCCTCCTCTGGAAATCCTTGAATTGCTGATACCGTGACAATCTGTGCAGTAAAAGCAGCAAATATGCTTAGCTCAACTTTAAAACAAAACACTGGATACCGTGTACAAAGAAAGACAAGCTACAATTCCATAAAGGCTACTAAGAACAAGAAGTCTCACCTCTCCTCCTGAACCATGCCTCTGTGAATGGCGATGGCGGGGAAGTTCTGCTCCACCAGCAGCTGAGAGAGAGCGACGCAGCGTGCTACTGACTTCACAAAGATCACAACCTGCACACAAACACTCAGCATTTCAAACTGAATTTTCATACAGCTGCCAGATAACGCTTTGCTGGTTTCAGGTTTGGTTTTGATGAAGACTGAATGCCTATAACGTACAAAACACTAGAAGCCTTTCCTGAACTGAAGTGTTTGCATGCATGTCAACCAGAAAGTTCTGTAGTGTTCAGAACTATATTTTACATATTTTTCAATTATTTTCTAATTGACTTTTTCTTTACTGTAGAATATGAACAGCTTCCAACATATGCTTTTTTTAATTTTTATATATATATATATATATATATATATATATATATATATATATATATATATATATATATATATATATATATATATATATATATATATCACACACACACATACATATATATACATATACACATATATATATGAAGAATACATACTATATAAATGAAATATGATCACATTAACCAAGATCAAAGGAAAACAAACCTGGTTGAACTCGAGGACATCGAGCAGGTCAAAGAGTTTGCGATTTTTTTCGCTGTCTTTCAGCTTGCAGTAATACTGCTGCAGGCCGTGCAGAGTCAGCTTTGTCTCATCATCCACAAACACCTCCATAGGCTACAGACACACACAGAGCTGCATGTCATTAAACAAGCAAACAACCCCGAAAGAGCTGTACACATACACACAGACATCTCACTCCTCAATACTCTTCCACCGTTGTAAGATATTTCTTACAGTTCCTGCAGGAGTTCATGTTTTAAGTACGACAGTCCGGTTATTGTGAATAACTCAGCCCAATCTGTCTTTCATGATTGCACGATAATATATTCTAAATATTTAAGTAATGAACAGGGCCAGGGCTGTCTTGGATCCACACATCAGTAAGAAAACTATTTGAGTGGATGTACCCATACCAGCCTAGCACTGCATGGATATACAGAGCTTCCAAGAGAAGAATCAGTGACTAGCATTTCCAATAACCATCAAATAAAAACCTGACAAACTGCAACAAACAGTGTAATGAGTGAAAGCTATGATAAAGAACTGAACCAATGCTGCATACACAATATTGGAAAAAAATAGCACATCAATTATAAGATTGTACAGAGGTGCAAACATTTCCAATGAGAACATAAAGTCCTAGCAGACACGGGGGGTGGGTGGGTGTAAACAAAAAACTTTTCAATGCAATGGCAAAGTTAATTAAGACAAACCACGTGGGGGGGGGAAGAGATCACTATCTTTGAGTGTTTATATGCATGTTGCCATACTCTGTGTGCAAAAGGCTTATAATGCAATAACAAATCAGTTCACAACTGCGATTCAAATAGCATATTAAACACTGACAAAACCCTAACGACGCTGAATCCTAATCATAACTGACATACGATCCATAACTACTTATGAAAAGTGTCTGGTGACTCACGTCTTGCATGAACTTGCGACAGACAGGCCGGATCTCTTTGCTGAGTGTAGCACTGAACATCATGCACTGCTTCTCATGGGGGGTCAGCCTGAAGATATCCTGCACGTCCCGTCGCATATCTGAGATGAACAAAACTGGATTTTTAGAAAATCGCCGGCATTTAAGAATGCATACAACCACGATCAAAACTTCCTCTGGTGACTCACCGAGCTGCTCGAGCATCTTATCGCACTCATCCAGGACGAAGTGCTTGACGTTTTTGAGGCTGAGGGTCTTGTTGCGGACGAGGGCGAGGATTCGGCCTGGTGTACCCACCACGATGTGAGGGCAGCTCTTCTTCAGCACCTCTTCATCCTTCTTGATTGGCAGGCCACCGAAGAACACCGAGCACTTCACGTTGGACATGTACTTGGAGAAGCGCTCGTACTCTTTGCTGATCTGGAAGGCCAGCTCACGAGTGTGGCACATGACCAGCACCAAGACCTGACGGCAAACAGACGATGGATGGAGTGAGAGAACTGAGGCATTTATAGAGATTTACTGGCTCAAGATTAAGCAACCTAAGAAAAAGAACTCTTCCA